>NC_036652.1:6329910-6580030 GCF_002806865.2 Cucurbita pepo subsp. pepo
TTTTTTTTTTTTTTTTTTTTTTTTTTTGTAACTTTTATAAAATGCTATCAAAAATCTAGACTATTTATAGCGTGGGTGACTTTAAAAAAAGTCTATAAAATACCTATTATATCACTTGTTTAAAGCTATGGTAACACATTTTTTTTTTTTTTATAATAGCTCGAATCTTTATAATATCACTTTCTTTTCGAGTAATATCGACTTTCATTTTATAAGTTTTTTACAATTTTTTTCTTTTACTTTCAAGTGAAGAAAATGTTGAAGTATCGATATAATTAAATTTACCATTGTTAGATGAACACGATTCTCCACAATTGTATGATATTGTCCACTTTGAGCATAAGCTCACGACCCTTTCAGAAGTCGGAGTTTGTTGGATGAAAGTCCCACATTGACTAATTTAGGGAATAATCATGGGTTTATAATCAAAGAATATTATCTCCGTTAGCATGAGGCCTTTTTGGGAAAGCACAAAGCAAAGTCATAAGAGCTTACGATCAAAGTGGACAATATCATATTATTGTGAAGAGTCGTGTTTATCTAACAACCATATTGATTAGCGATTTAACACAACTGGTAGTTAAATTACATCAAAACAGACCGTTAGGTTATAAAAGACAGATCGATCGATACTAAATTTGAGTATATGAATGCAATGAATTAGCTAAGAGGATTTTGTTCACATTGATTCGATTGAGCATATTTGTGGGGCAACCAAAATAATTCTTCCCTTTGCATAATAGGGGAGAGAGAGGGTACGACATGTCGTTTTCACTCACTTTTGCTAGAGATTTTGTTGTCAAAGAAAATATGCCATTGTCTCGAGTTGGGGCTATCGTCTCACTTCATTTCCTCATTTCAAACGTCACTTGATGTGACACAAGAATCTTAAACTTCTATTTAAACTTTTATGTGTAAAATTGGGGACTCTATTGAGTATCCGAGCGATTCAAAGATTTATTGACAAACTCGCATCGAGAGATAAAAAGACCCTTTGACGAGGCTTTATAAACTAATAGGAACGGTTAGACAAGATTCTCACCGCTCATAGATATTGCTCGTTTTGGGTTGTTATGTATTGTTGTCAGTTTCACGGTGTTAAAATGAATCTGTTAGGGACAGGTTTCCACACCTTTATAAAAAATGTTTCGTTCCCCTCTCCAACCGATGTGGGATCTCATAATCCACCATAATTCGATAACAGCGCCCTCGCTGGCATCAACGACAGCATCTACTAGTAGTAGATTTGGGTTGTTACACCTTCTTTAATGCCACGAAAACGTTTTCCTTAATTTTCCCGTTAACCATGTCTAAAAAGTTGGTTGGAGTGAGACACTGTTTTTGGCCCCGTGCTTAGTTAGTCCTTCTTCAAACCTCTACAGAATTCCGTTCACTTTAGTTTTTAGTAGCGTTGTCAAAAGTGAACTGACCCCTGTTGTTGAAAAGATTGAAAGCTTATTATCCCACCCTTCATAGTCGCGACGATTATCATCCCACCCTCTAAGCTATAAACATGCTTAACACAACTTATAGCGTAGAGGCATTCAATCCACATCTAAGTTAAATTAAAGATAAGGGCATGTACGCTATCCTTTCCGACTATGAAATACGAAAGAGAAATGATTTTTTTATTTTTTTATTTTTTTATTTTTGACATCGAACTCTTATCCAATATCTTATTTTAGATATATGGAAAATAGACATTTTATCTAAATAAGAAGAAAATATTTAATATCCTCTTGAGATTAAATCAATTAATATATATGTATAAATAACAATCCATGTCCACCACTAACTAGTAGATATTATTCGTTTTGGTTCAGCACTTCACGATTTTGAAACGTGTCTATTAGAGACAAGTTTCCACAACTTTATAAGGAAAACTCTTCTTGAGAGACCAACGTCCTCACTGACACACCGCAGCGGTGCAGCTCTAATACCATTTATAATAGTTCAAGCCCACCGTGAGTAGATATTGTCTGCTTTTGGCCGTTACGTATCATCGTCAACCTCATAGTTTTAAAACGCATCTACTAGGGGAGAGGTTTCCACTTCCTTATAAGAAATGTTTTTTCCCCTCCTAGCCCCCAGCTCACGTGAAATCTATATATATATATATATATATATATATATTCGTATACTTAATAGAATGCATGGGAATCAGCAAAAGTAGGAACAAAGATACCACAAAGTTTGATGTGAAAAAAGTGGTAGCAAACGTCACTCATCGGTTGGAAATTGAAAGGCTTCAAATTTTCACAATTTCAATGTCTATCAACAAGATCCATAATAGATATCACTTTTATTATTATTATTATTATTTTTTTTCATTTTGAGATAAATTAAATTTTAATTTATTAGAGAGATTATTAGAAAAATAGCAATCGTCGTAGATTTAACGACCACGTTTTTATATAATTTTTGTTAATCTAAACCTATCTCGACTTACAAATTCTTTCCCTACCAAAAGTTGTTTAAGATAAGATGGTAAATTAACCTAATATACCCAACAAGTTTGATTTCATTTTTTATTTCGTATTACCGTCTAAGTCTACTGCTACTAGATATTGTTCGCTTTGGTTCAATACGTATTGTCATCAGTCTCACGGTTTTTTAACGCGTCTATTAGGGAGAGGTTTCTACACCCTTATAAGAAATATTTCGTTCCTTCTCCAACCGATGTGAAATCTCACGATCTATTCTCTTTGGGGCTCAACGTCCTCATTGGCACATCGTTCGCCGTCAATCTCACAAATTTAAAACGTATCTACTAAGAAGAAGTTTCTACACAAACATTTCGTAGCTAATTTTATAACAAATTATAAAATGAAGTTTTTGATAAAGTCGAGAAAAACAACATGTCTGACCTCGGATGCAGTCATAAAAAACAACAACGTTGTCTTGTAGCTAAATTCTATTGCATCAATGGCGTAAGCACAGAGGAGTTTCAATCCCTAGGTTGAAATTCAATAATTTTATTAGTACCTTCTAGCTTCAATAATTGTCGTAAAAATTTAAATATTTTTAAATGAATATTTAACTTATATGAATATTTTGAGGGTAAGGGTATATTATTATTATTTTCGTTCTTCGAACCCGAACATATTTAATTTTGCATTGATCTTTCGGTAGAAGCATGTGGAATTTCTTTCTACTTTATTTGGTGTTTATCTTTCCGTTCCAACCGAATGTGGATGGGAGAATCTCACATTAGTAGGAGAGGAGAACGAAACACCCTAAGGGTGTGGAAACCTTTCCTAGCATACGGGTTTTAAAGCCTTGACGGGAAGCTCGAAAGAGAGAGCCCAAAAATGACAATATCTGCCAACGGTGGGTCTGAGCCGTTACAATCAATCACTTTTATAAAGAGTACATGATTATCGGAAGAAATTCTCCTATAATTTTTTTTTTTTTTTTTTTTTTTTTTTTTTTTTNTAATGATCCATTTCCAAAATTCAAATCCAGATTTAGAATTTGAACAACACCGAATATCTCCAGAATTTTTCTACAACATGTTCGGGTTACTTATTTCTCGCTTCTAAGAGTGAAGGCTATACCCACAGATCAACACGAGTCCATGTCTTATCCTCACTCACATGCATCTTATGCAAATTCTTATGAGGTCGCCCCGAACAAGTGCTCCCAACACATATAACAATGACAAGAGCCATTCTACATGTGAAAAATGAGGTCAAAAAAAGAGTACTTGAGCTCACTAGCTAAGAACAACATGATGAAGACGAGAACTAATTACAACTTTATCTTTCAAATATCATTAACTCAGCATAATAAATACGTAACTCATTTTCTGAAATCGAAGTTCAAATCTTTATACTTCACTTGTACTAAAAAAAATATCATTTCGATCTAAATTTTATCGTGCGTGGAAAAGTTTATTATTATCATTGGTGGGCATAGAATCGAAATATGTATATCAATAATTGATCTATATATATATATATATGAATGAAAGATGGGATCCTCTATCTCTCTCTTATTTATTTACCCATCAAGACAAGAAAAAACAAAAGCAAAGAAAATCTATGGAAGTATCAAGAAATTAGGGATGCCCATTGTGTATGAACATTACAAATAATTGAAGTAAGGGGAATGAACGTCTCTCTCCTTCTCTTTGTAAGAGTTCAAGTCCACCACTAGTTGATATTGTTCGCTTTGATCGGTTACGTATTATCGTCAACCTCACAGTTTTAAAACATGTCTATTAGGGAGAGGTTTCCACATGCTTATAAGGAATGTTTCGTTCCCCTCTTGAATCGATGTGGGATCTCACAGTATTTCTCTCTCTCTCCTCAACATTGTTGGCAGTAGTCACCTACATGTTTAAAAACCAATTTATCATCCCTATAATGCATTATAATAGTTATCGAAGTTCTATCATTTGATATCTTTTTTAGGGTTTTCACTATATCTCTCGACTTGTAGAAGGTATTCATAGTAGTAGCTGAAATGTGACTGTGACGATCACTTTTATGATTGCTGAATTTATAGTCAAAACGTGGTCGTAACGATCATTTCTATGTATGTATTTTTTTGGTTCTAAGTTGTTTATATGTGAATGATAATCCAAGGCACAAAAAGAGGTTGGAAGCTACTTAATTGATATCCAATGAAAATTGCATTAATGGACCACATAGGCCATAGGGCATAAGAGCAACAAAATATTGTGTTGGTTGGGTCTTATTCAAAATATTGCTTCTTTGATTTCTTGCCCCCAACTTTCCCTTTCACTCATTACCCATCTCTCTCCATTTCATCCACTTGTTTGTTTATTTTTTTCTTTAAGGCTTAATAAATTCGTATGTTTTTTTTAAGAGTGATCATCGATTGAATTGATTCGGGCTGAAACATTTTTTAAACGGTGTTTCTTTCTACTCTCCAACCAATGTGGGATATCATAATTTGTCTCCCTTCAAGGCTCATCGTCCTCGCTGACACTCGTTCCTTTCTCCAATCGACGTGGGATCCCACCAAATCCACCCTCCTTCGGGGCCCAGCGTCCTTATTGGCACACCACCTCGGGTCTACCCCCTTTACGGAATAGCCTCCTCACTGGCACATAGTCCGGTGTCCACTCTAATACCATTTGTAACGGCCAAGCCCACCGCTGGCAGATATTGTCCTCCTTGGGCTTTCCCTTTCAAGTTTTCCCTCAAGGCTTAAAGGTTTCTACACTCTTATAAAGGGTGTTTCGTTCTCCTCCCCAACAGGATATCACAATCCACCCCCCTTCAGGGCCCAGCATCCTCACTAACACTCGTTTCTTTCTCCAATCAATGTGGGACCTCCACCAAATCCACCCCCCTTCAGGGCCCAGCGTCCTTACTGGCACACCGCCTCGTGTCTACCCCCTTCAGGGGACAGCCTCCTCGCTGGCACATAGTCCGGCGTCCACTCTGATACCATTTGTAACGGTCAAGCTCACCGCTCAAGCCCACTGCTAGCAGTTATTGTCCTCTTTGAACTTTCCCTTTCGAGTTTCCCCTCAAATCTTTAAAACGTGTTTGCTACAGAAAGGTTTCCACACCCTTACAAACCATATTTCGTTCTCCTCCTCAACCAATGTGGAATATCACAAAACCCAACTCAAATCATACGGATTGGATTGAGTTGGGTTGATCGAATTTTCTGAACACCTCTTTTCTTTCTATAATCGATGTCTCCATGTCTCTACATCTCCCAATCTAATTCCCATAATCAAATAGAAATGATAGTTATTACTATCTTTCACTAAAATGAATCATATTAATGCAAAGTGGCCCAATATTTTTATGAGAAGACCAAGCCAAAATAAAATTATTGTAAAAGAACATCAATAATGGTTGCAAATTCTTGTGAGAATGTTTTTGGTTCAAACATAAATGAGTGTGAACTATTCATTTTGATAAGCTGAATGTCTCTTTTAATGCAACTTGAGGCTATTAATTGATTTGGGCAAGTTGTAAAGTTGTCCCAAATGTGTTCTTTTTCCCCACTATCAAATGTAGAAGCAAATGACCCCCAAGCCCCCACGTACTCGGTATTCTTTTGTCATATCGAAACCCTAAACTACAATACGGAGACCTGGTTCGATAGCGTTTAAACTTATGAATACTATTTATATTTGTACGTTTCTTTCAGAGTTGCTCTGACCACATGAGGTAAGGTTCCTATCTCTCTTTGTCTGTCTGTTTGTCTATATATCTCGATTTTCAATCTCTCCCTCCCTTACAGTAGATCATCGTTTAGCCTTTTAGCCAATGCTATCTAGATGCCTCCGTGTTGTTAGTCTCATCGTCATTAACATCATTAACCTAGCAATCTGCATTGTATAATCACAATATCGATGTTTTCTTTCGTGTTTCGCTTGTCATTTTCGGTACCCACGATCCCATGGGTCACGAATTTGTTAACCGTTTTCATTTTGGTTTTAGATTCATGAATTTGAAGGATAATTTCGTTAACTTCTTCGAGGCTTTTTAGTGAATTTACAATATCCAAATGAGTCTAACGAACTGTACTTTTCAAAACTACAGTAAACAAAAAGTCAAATGATTATCAAACGAGTCTAAAAATTTTGAGAGCAGAGATGAACGAAATGAAAGGTTAGTAGAGAGGGGGCCAAGAGGGTCGTTTTCCATCGATGATGACCACATAGATGGTGATTGAAGGAATCATTATCGAGAAAGAGTTGGTCCCGTGTATATATATATATATAGAAAGGTATCTATAATGTCTCATGTACAAGATTTGAATTTAAGATTTAGTATCTAATGGCCTCAACATTCATCTGTCTCGGTACGATATGACTACATTACCTACTTGACTGACTTAAATTTTTTCTAAGATTGATGGCTATCTCTACAAACCAACACGGGATCTTTCAACATATTTTGTAGAAAGTCATTCAACGTAGAATTATTTCGAGTCAAGAAAATCTTAACTTTAGAGTTTTTCTGATTGAGCAACCGAACAATGTCATATTGTTCGTGTAGGTAATGACCATCAATTCTTTTAAGCATTTCTTAACATCATATTTTCGGGATCGCTCTCATTTGGATATAGTCTTAGTTCATTCATTACTCTCCTTTAGTCACAAGTCACAACACATCATTGACTTCGATAACAAACATAAAATATTCTTAATCTTCGTAATAGTCTTAAAAGTAGAGTTGGATTTGGTTGTAACTCTATGTTCGGGTTGGTCGGGTTGACTCAACCAAAAAAAATGTCAACCTATTAATCAACTCGAGTCTTTCGATTTTTAAAAAATCAACTCAAACCAAACTAAATTTGAGCTCGGTAATCTGAAATGGTTAGATTAATGGATTATACGAACGTCCTACCAATCTTGGCAAGTATATTTATTAAATAATTACTCAAGAAAGTTATTAATTTATCTAAAGTTAATTAATAATTAATCAATGCTTTAATTAAGAAACAAAAAGACCAAAAAGTACATCACCATTAAAGAACAAGATAGAGACAAAAAGTGGTTAGTTTGGAAACTCCAATTTTTTTCCTAATTTTAGAACGCTCCACATCAGATTCCGTAACACGGCATAAACATCCACCCAAAACTCCGTAATCATCTCACGCGCTAGGATTCTCGTGTGCTTACTTCTCCAATAGGAAGACAAAGTGAGCTACACGCGCCAAGATTGAGATTGGGAAAAGGGATTTAGAAGTTGGGGGTTTTTTTAATTGTCCTTACATCCTTGGACGGGAAATTTGTAAATTTATGTTTTTTTTTCCCTAAATATAACTTCTATAATAATGTCAATCATATTCATGAGAACAATTTGACATTGCTCGTTGTAACATGTAAGGTTGACACGGGGCCGAGATGGGTCGATGATATATTTCTCGTCTTCAATATTATTGTATGAAATTTTTATTGTTGAAGTTTCGAAAAGACTGAGAAAATCGAAAATAGAGTGAATGAAAGATATCAAAACTGTATGTAAGAAGAATGTACGAGAGTAGGTTACAACAACATTGCTGATTAAGTGCAATCGAAGAGGTATCGTAATCGATAAAGATTTGAACTTGATAGACCAAAGAGAGAGTTACACGATGTCTATAATTTCCTATGGTCTCCATAGTTTGAGTTCAACTTGAACGTTCTCTGTAATTTTAAAATTTTTAATTTGGTCATATAATTTTAACACTTTCAACTTTACCTCTATGATTTGGTTAAGTTTCACAAGTCATTCTAAAACTGCACCGACCCCACCATGTGCCCCAACCCTATGGTGTGACATGTCCAAAAAGAAGAAGTAAAAATGTAAAAATACGTTATAATGATAGAGTTAGACGGTAAAAGGTGGGAAGAGCCCAACAAACATACAAGTTCAACTCAGATCTAACAACTCATCAACACACAGTTACCCAATGAAAAATGACCACAAAAAAGATAAAAACTCAATACCATAACGTTTGATATCATTGGTGAAGTTTCGCTAAACTATATATACCACTTTTCCTCCTGTCGGACCGATCCCAATAGTAGTCAATCCTACTCTTGCTCTACAAAAACAAGAGACACTTTCAACGCCTAGGCGCCACTCTCTTTCTGAGTTATTCCAGCTTCTTCATGATTTCATGTTGTAGTAAAAAAAACAAAAGGGTCATCTCAGCAAGAGGAGAAGTAAGGACCTGCAATGTAAGAGACTACCGACCCTATTCGTATTCCTAGCCAACTGTTATCGGTCCACGGAATCCTAAATATAAGGGATCCCTCAAAATAGAGAAGGGTGAGCATGGCTTCCGCAAGGGCCTCCACTCTCTTCCCAATCAACTCAAACCATCCGAGTTACGTTTAAAATTTTATCGAAAGTATAAGAACCAAATTTATAAAACTACAATCAAATGAATCATGCTCGGAGCTAACTCGCACGTATACTTGTAAAAGCTAAAAAGACAATAGTAACCTCATCAATTGAGGAATCAAATCTCGTCCTCTATATAAAGTAAAAAAAAAAAAAAAAAAAAAAAAAAAAAAAAAAAAAAAAAAAAAANAAAAAAAAAAAAGTACAAGGATGTGAAAGGAAATTAAAAGAGAAATGTGGATGTACAATAGGGAGTGGTAGGGATTACAAAAATCTGTTTCTTCCTTATAGTTTTTGGCGTTTCATAACACAGAGGAACCCCGTTGGAGTTTGGAGCCGCAGGTCTGTAAGGGTCCGTTTCATTATCTCTGCTTTGGTACTCCGGACATGCTCACGTGGCAGTCATGTCAGTCTGCCCCACCCCCCACGGCCTATGGTTATGGCTTCATTCCACACCTCTCTGCCCCATTCCCCTGTCTCTATCTCCCTCTAAACCAATAATTCCGGCCAGTTCTTGTCACTCTCCGGCCACCACCACCCCCTAACTTTTTCACCTTTATATATACCCCACCCCCTTTTCTCTCTTTCTTCCCTTCTCTATAATCATTCTTTGGGTACAATCCCTTTCTTGTTCTTGTTCTTCTTCTTTTTCTTCATGTTTTGGGGTTATAGCGTACTTAGCAGCAGAAAAGAGGCCTTTTTTTGGTTCTTGGTGGTGGGATTTCCTTTGAATTTAAGGATTTCTTAGTTTTTCTGAGGTGGGGTTTTGATTTTTTTCATCATTTTCCTTGAAGAAAGATGAACAGAGCATTGCCGGAGATGTTGCAGTGTTTGAACACTGCCGGGGACTGTCCTGATAATCTCAGTGTTCTTGAGAGGTAGAGGGGTCGTTTGAAATTCCAGCAAGACCAGCTTTTGCAGCAGAGCTGTTTCAATAGGGTTGATTACGGCGGCGGATTTCCGCCGCCGGGGGTTGTTCCGGCGGATCACCTCATGGGGTTTCCAGGGTTCATGAGTGGTGGCGGCGGCAGCGGTGGTGGGATGTCACTTGTTGAGATGGTAATGGGGGCAGTGAAGCCTGACCCTGGGTTAGGAGGCAAGTTTGATCCCTCTCTGTTGTTGAATGCCACGGCTTATGAACTCAATTCTTCTCTCTCTAGAACCTCCAGCTGCCCGCCGGCAGTGACTCCGGCTGTGTCGGCCGCCGGAAGAGAGAGCTTCAAGAAAAGGAAAGCTGAGAAAGTTCACACCACCGCCGCCGCCCCCACCAACAACAACAAGAACAAGGCAAGTTTGTATAACATGATCTCTCTCTTTTTCAAAACACTCCTCCATTGAAACATCTCTAAATCTTCAAACCCATATGGGAAAAATGGCCAAAAGCTTCAAGAATTTGAAATTAAATCAATGGAGGATTTGCAGGTGGACAAGAACAGCAAAGAGAAACGGATCAAAACAAGTTCAGAAGAAGAAGAGTTATCCAAAAACAACAACTCAAGCACCACAACAAACAACAACAGAGAAACATCAGCTGATACCTCAAAAGAAAACTCCAAAGCATCAGAGGTTCAAAAGCCTGGTTACATTCATGTCAGAGCAGGCCGTGGCCAAGCCACTGATAGCCACAGCTTAGCAGAAAGAGTAAGCCAGAAGAACACCCAATTTCATCATCTGGGTTGCTTTTTCTTTTCCTGATTTGTTAGTTTTCTAAAGATTTATGGGGAATTTCTCTTTAAACAATCAAGTTCTTCATGGTTTCATGTAGGCTAGAAGGGAAAAAATCAGTGAAAGAATGAAGTACTTGCAAGATTTAGTACCAGGATGCAACAAAATCACTGGAAAAGCTGGAATGCTCGACGAGATCATAAACTATGTTCAATCTCTTCAAAGACAAGTTGAGGTAGAATCAAATTCACTCAATCTCTAGCCTTGAAAACACTAAAAATCTTGCTCTGAAATCTAAAATTTTCTCTCTGGCATTTTCACAAACAGTTCTTGTCCATGAAATTATCGACTGTCAATCCAAGGTTGGAGTTCAATGTAGATGATCTCTTCACCAAAGAGGTAAGAAAACAAAACAATTTCCAAACTCCAAAACTCATTTAATCAGATCAAAATTAACAAGAAGAAGTAGAATCTAATATATTCCCGGGAAACAAACAAACAAACAAACAAACAGGTTTTTCCCCAGGCGATCGGCGAAATGTCATCGGAGATGACAGATCCTTCTTCCTATTTACAATTCAATCCAAACAATCAACAAGTAGTTTCGTGTTCTGGATTAGAAATCGGAATCAATACCTCTGATATCGCACTTCGAAGATCATTCCCAGAAAATTTCGTGGATTCATCATGCCTCACCGTAAGTTCTCAATCCTTTTTCCTTCGATTCTCCGCCATTTTCGATTCAGTTCAAATCGTTTCAAGTTCTTGATAATATCAATCAATCGATGCAGCAATTTCAAACCTCTTCGGGATGGGACATGGATTTGCAGAATCTGTACAATGTGGGTTTCGATCAAGGCCGATCATCAAACGCCTTTTCATCTCATCCATATACAGGTAAAGATAGGATTGAACTGTGTAGTCAACTATCCGTCTTCTTCTTCTTCTTCTTCTTCTTCTTCTTCTTCTTCTTTATTATGATTTGAGAAAGAAATTTCAAATGGATGTTTTAAAATTGATGATTGAGACATTCTCATGGTCCCCTTCATCATAAATCTCTTTTTAAAAAATCCACTTTCAATAGTGCACAATCTAAACCGACGATGTTCGTGTTCTTTTGAAAAATAGCTTCACCGCTTCCTCGTGAAATTCTCGAGGGTTCTTTTTCATCTAACACGATCAAGCCAACATCTGTAAGATTCCATATCGGTTGCAGAGGAAAACAAAACATTCTTTCCACGAGTGTGGAAATTTCTCCCCAACAGACTTGTTTTAAAATATTTGAGGGAAAGCCCGAGAGAAAAAGTCAAAAGAGGACAATATCTGATAGCAGTGGGTCTGGACTATTATAGTAACCTATGAACAAACGAGAATGATAAAGTTTACAGCATCGGGAATGATGATTTTGAATCTAACACAACAACCTTAATTTTTACAAAACTAAGTCAACACAGTGATGATGAAAGCAGCTCGTAAATGAGCTTGTTGGGTATGATGGATGTTTCAAAATCGAATCTATATTAAGATTAATGTCTGTAGAGACGTTTTCAGCTGGCTAAAGAACGTTTAATGAATAACCCGAGCTTAATGTTTGTTAATTTTGTTTTTGTAGGTACCATTGAAGGAGGCAATATAAAGATGGAAATGTGAAGTAGCTAGGTTAGACCCTAGATCCATCCATCTCACAAATTCAATAAAATAATAATAATTTAGCCTATGATCATTTTGCTTTTATTTATATATATATATATATTCTAAAGTATATAATTAGCCCATATATATATATATATATATATATATATAGATATAGATATATTGTATGTATACATCCGCCTCAATTTCAATAAGACTAATATGAATTAACGACGACTTCGTTATATCAATTTAATTGATTTAACTTAAAAATCAACTAATTTATAAAAAAATTAATCGTTTAATTTTTAGCGTAAAAAAAACTTTATATTCTTAAATTTTTTTTTTTTAGTACAACAGTGATGTATGAAGTTTTGAACGTTCCATCTCAACAAAAGAAAATCACGTCAGTTGACATTTAGCTACACTAATTTTGAAGCTCGGGTGAGCACTGAGTTCAACATTTGAAGTGAGAGATTTGAATCTTTAAATTGAGATATGATATTAATTAGTTGATTAGTTGATTAAGATGACTTAATTTTAAAAAAAAAAATTAAAAAAAGTGTCATATTTACAGACGTTTTGATTATGATGTTAATAATAATATCCATGTGTTAGGATATTATTTTTTAATTAAGTTCGAGGATAAATAAATAATATTTTTTTAGATCCATAACGTATTTCTAAAAATAAAATATCTTTAAAAAAAATAAATTATACCCGTATTTTTTTTAAGTTTATGTCTAATATATATTAATTTAACTTTTTGTCGGTTCTCTTATTTTGGCTCGTTTTTTGTGTTGTTTCTCTAAAAAACGTGTCGGGATCTTTTTTATGAACGGAAGATCCTCATAGAAAAAGAAAGATGACATTTTCGAGCATGAACAGCACAACAAATTGACCGAGAACGAAAAAGAAAAAAAAGTGAATTACATATTTCATTAACAAATAATCATTTATATAATTGACTAAGTGTTTTAGATAATGACATACGAAACATATTTGGTTTCCGTGAAAATGATTGAACGGTTTGTTGATCAAAATGTTGTATATATATATATATATATATATATATATATATATAATAGCAAAAGAATATAGAAATATTTTAATTTTAAATTAGTTTTTTCTTAAACTATTTAATTTAAATAATTAAAAGAAAAAGAAAATTCTGTTGACAAAGGAAGGGACCATTAAGGTAAGCCACTTGGTTCAAGTTGGTCTTGTATTTTGGTCCATAGCGACTGTGCTGGGCCGGGCCCAGCTCGCCCGGCCCGACTTTATCTATCATTGGGCCCATTACTATTTTATTCTTTGCTCATAATTTATAATAATTTATAATAATGTTAATTATTATATAATAGAACTTATTTAAGTAAAAAAAAAAGATATAATTTAATTCTAAATTAAAATTTTCTTAAATTATTTAATTTAAATAATTATAAAGAAAAAAGGAATCTATGGACCAGTCACTTGCATCAAGTTGGTCTTGTAGGACCTGGCTGGCATAGCGACCATATTGGGCTTGACCCAGCCCGACCCGACGTTATCTGATTGGACTTTTGAAATTTCAAATGGGCCCTTTCACTGTCATTGGGCCCATTATTAATTATTATATAAATATATATATATATATATATATATATGTATATATTTACACGATCATTTATGATATAATAAATAAATATTAATATTTTTCCCTCTACTGCTTCCAAGAGTAACAAGACTTTCATGGTGCTGCCACCCGACATTCTAGCAAGTTGGGTGCGGGTGAACTTCTTCGAGACTGTTCAGGAACATAGATTTGGCTTTCTCTACGAGCCTACAAGCTTAGATCAAGCTGATTAGCAAGTGAACCAACTCGTTCACGTTCGTTTGATTTACTCTGAATCTCAAATTGTTTCCTTCTTTATTCAATTCTAATTGTTCATTCTTAGTTGATCATTTCACCGAGACTATAATTCAAAGAGGAAGCTCTGCGTGTAACGGCCGAGATCCACCACTAGCAGATATTGTCCTCCTTGGACTTTCCCCTTTGGGCTTCCCCTCAAGGCTTTAAAACACGTATGCTAGGGGAAGGTTTCCACACCCTTATAAATGGTGAGTTGTTCTCCTCCCCAACCAGTGTGGGATATCACACTGCTCTCCAGATGAATTTAGTAAACCGAAAAATTAAACTCCATTGGTTAAAACTAATATCATTCTATAGAGCACTACAGTAAAAATTTAATGTAACGGTTGATTGAGTTATACTAATTTAACTAATTAAAACATATTACCCGGAATATTAATGTCTATTCTAATGGTGGAAGCTGACTTGGTTGGCATGATTTCCATGAACAGCTTTGTCTTTGTCTATTAGCACAATGTCCATGTGGGTTTTGTGGTAAATGTCGGGATCGAGTGAGTATAGTTTGAAAATTATTGGAGTGCGAATCGAATCATCAGCTCTTGAGAGGACGCGAGAGGACGACGGGTGTTTTATCTATTAAGAGTAAAACTCGACTTTTTTATTTTCTGGCCGACAATAGGGAGTAATCGTCATACGTCTTTGTAAATGATGCGACTTTTTTACCATATTATTTATCTGAAAATCGCTCTATTAATGATCCCTCGTTTTATATCTTTGTTTGATAGTCGTTTGGTTTCTAGTTTTTGAAGAATATATTTGTTTTCATATCCTATCTTTAAGATTTTTCTTTTTTAAGATAATATGTGATACTTAATAAAAGATTTCATCGATTGCAGATATTGTCTATTTTGGCCTATTACGTATCGTTGTCAACCTTACGTTTTAAAAGTGTCTATTAGGGAGCGGTTTCCACACCGTCCGGTGTCTAGCTCTGATACCATATGTAACAACTCAAGCCCCCACTAGCAGATATTGTCCGGTTTGGTCTGTTACGTATCGTCGTCAACCTCACAGTTTTAAAACGCGTCTATTACGGAGAGGTTTCCACACCGTTATATGAATGTGTCATTCCCCTCTCCAACCGATGTGAGATCTCACAATCCACCCCCTTGAGGACCCAGCATCCACACCGTCCGGTGTCTAGTTCTTAAACCATTTGTAACAGCTCAAGCCCACCACTAGTAGATATTGTCCACTTTGGCTCGTTACGTATCGTCGTCAATCTCACAGTTTTAAAACGCGTCTATTACGGAGAGGTTTTCACACCCTTATAATTAATATTTCGTTCTCTTCTCCAACCAATGTGAGATCTCACAATCTACCCCCTTGAGAACCCAGCGTCCACACCTTCCAATGTCTAGCTCTGATACCATTTGTAACAACTCAAGCCCACCGCTAGTAGATATTGTCCGCTTTGACCCGTTACGTATCGTCGTCAGCCTCACAGTTTAAAACCCGTCTACTACAAAGAGGTTTTCACACCTTTATAAAAAATGATTTAAAAATTGACTTTCTTTATAGGGGTATTTTCGACATTACACATCCAATACGACGCGGAATATTCTATAAAAGAAGAGTGGCAACCATGATATAGATTTGTATTATCCATTCAAATTCAAGCAAGTTTGGCTTCTTTGCTAGTTCCCTCTTTAAGAAAAATGGCAGCCAAAAGCAAGATCCTAATCATTGGAGGCACCGGTTATATAGGCAAGTTCATTGTGGAAGCAAGTGCCATGGCTGGGAACCCAACCCATGTTCTTGTTCGAGGTTCCACTCTTTCAGACCCAGCCAAGTTTGAGCTCATCAACCATTTCAACACCTTGGGAGTCATGTTCGTGTCGGTAAGTCGTTGGAGATGAACCTTTTCTTTACTCGAGATTCTCACTCGAGACACCTTTTCTTTCTTCCTAATTTTAATTTGTAGGGCGATCTCTTCAATCACGAGAGTCTAGTTAAGACTATTAAACAGGTGGATGTAGTAATATCGACAATCGGTCACAGTCTATTAGCTGATCAAGATCGAATCATCTCCGCTATCAAAGAAGCTGGCAATATTAAGGTCAGAAGTTAAAATACCTAATGGTTGCTAATCTTTTACGTATCAAACTCGAACCTTAGAGACATCAAGGAGGATGATTTGTAAGTGTTTTTTTTTTCTTTTTTGAAGTTCGTTGGTGTATTATATTAACAGTGTTTAAAAAACCTGATGATCTGAATAACCCAATAAACCTAACCCGACCCATATAATTTGGGTTGAGTTATTAACTTATTTAGGTTGGGTTTGGGCTGGTCCAATGGTTCTCCTAAAATTAGCTAGGGTTGAATCGAATCGAGCTAATTGAACTCGAATATTGTACGGTTGAGGTTATTTGGGTTGAAAAAATTCACGACCCGAACAATTTGGTTAGGTCTAAATTCAATCCAATCCATAAACATATGAATTAACGGAAATCTAACAAGGGTTAATTTTGTTAGGACTGCACAACAACACATACACTCGATCTAGAAACAAAGAACAGGTGATGGAAAACACTGCATGACGTATACCTCTACCAGATATAGTTATCTACTGTATATATAATTTTATTATGTATAACCATTGAGTAAGCTATAAATAAATACAGCTCATTGTTCAGAGATTTTTTCCTTCGGAGTACGGGAATGATGTGGATCGTGTACATGGCGTCGAGCCAGCAAGAACAGCCTTCAATGCAAAGGCTGGAATTCGTCGAGCTGTGGAGGCTGCACAAATTCCCTACACTTACGTATCCTCGAACTTTTGTTCGGGTTGGTTCCTTCCATCTCTGGCTCAGTCATATCTACTTGAAGCTACTACTCCACCCAAAGATAAAGTTGTTATCCTAGGGGATGGAAATTTCAAGGGTAATAAACTAAATTCTTTTCATTCTTTTAAATTTTGCTGACTTGAGTACATCGAAAAAAGTTAAGTATAGTAATATTTTAACACTCGCCTTGTAACGTCTCATGTTTAGAATTCGGAATTCAGATGTGGCGTTCTCGCCTCCCTAACTGATGTGGAATCTCAGAATTCACTCATTTTCAAGGCTCAACGAGGTTTCCACACGCTTACAAAGAATGTTTCGTTTTTCTCTCCAACCGATGTGGGATCTCACAGTCCACCTCCTTTTCGGGGCTCAACGAGGTTTCCACACTCTTATAAAGAATGTTGAGAATGTTTCGTTCTCCTCCCCAACCAATGTGGTATCTCACAATCCACTCTCCTTCGGGGCTCAACGAGGTTTCCACACCCTTAGAAAGAATGTTTCTTTCTCCTCCCCAACCGATGTGGAATCTCACAATCCACCCCCTTCAGGACTCAACAAGGTTTCCACACCCTTATAAACAATGTCTCGTTCTCCTTCCCAGCCGATGTGGGATCTCACAATCCACCTCTTTCAGGGCCCAGTATCCTTGCTTGGCACTCCACCCGGTGTGACTCTGATACTATTTGTAACAACCCAAGCCCACCGTTAGCAAATATTGTCCTCTTTGGACTTTCCCTTTCGAGCTTCCCTCAATGTTTTTAAAACGTGTCTGTTAGGGATAGGTTTTCACACCTATACAAAGAATGTTTTGTTTTCCTCTCCAACCGAGGTGGGATCTCACAATAAACTAATAGATTACCGTAAATATAATTATATCTCAATACTTTAACAAAATCGACATCTATGACATTCAAGTTTGTCTCGTAGAATGTCCAAATTATTTAGCGTAACTTATTTCTTTTTGTATTATCAGCAATATTCAACGTGGAGCGTGACATTGCCACCTATATTATTAAAGCTGTGGATGATCCAAGAACTTTGAACAAAATCCTCTATGTTCGACCACTTCAAAACACCTACTCTTATGTTGATCTTGTGGCCCTTTGGGAACAAAAATGTGGGAAAATCCTCGACAAGTCCTATGTTTCGGAGCAACAACTATTGAATGACATCCAAGGTTAGTATTTTTTAATTATTAAACTTTCGAGCTATCGAAACGTGTTTCTTACGGAGAGATTTCCACACCTTTATAAAAAATGTTACATTAAAACAATCTACCCCTGGGAGGTTCAACGTCCTCATTATCACACTACTCGGTGTCTAGCTCTGACACATATTGTCCGTTTTGTCCCGTTACGTATCACCGTCAGCCTCATAATTTTAAACCATTTTTTCACACCCTTGTAAGAAATATTTCATTCTCCTCTTCAATCGATGTGAAATCTCGGGTTTTTTTTTATGTTAATTTGCAGAAGCTCCCGTTCCACTAAACCTAAGGCTATCAATTTTCTACTCGGTTTTTGTGAAGGGAGATCAAACCAACTTTGATATCGAACCATCATTTGGAGTGGAAGCCACAGAATTATATCCAGACGTTAAATATACAACCGTGGATGAATTTCTGAATCAGTTTGTTTAAAGCACCTTATGGGAGTCTTATCCGCTACTATGTTGTCGTCATAGTTTAATTAGTTAAGACATATTGACTTAAATTAGAACGTCCCATTCAACTCAAAAGGGACATTAAAAAAAACGTGAAAATATTAATGTCCACTTGAATGGTGGACTCTTGAACAGCTTTGTTTTTGTCTATTAGCACACCGTCCATGTGGGTTTTTAGGTAAATGTCGGCATCGAAGATAATGAGTTTAGTTCGAAAATTATTGGAGTGGGAATCGAACCATCAGCTATTAGAATGACGGGTGTTTTATCTACTAAGAGTAAAACTCAACTTGTTTATTTCCGTACCGACAACCGGGAGAGTAAACATACATCTAATGAAGCTACTTTTTTACCATATTGCTTCTCTTAAAATCATTTCTATTAATGATCTCTCGTTTTATTTCTTTTGTTTGATAGTCGTTTGGTTTCTGATTTTTAAAAAATATATCTTTACGCGGGATTTATTTTCTTAAGATAATATGAGATCTCACATCAGTTCAAAAAGGGAACGAAGCATTCGTTATAAGGGTGTAGAAACCTCTCTCTAACAAACACGTTTTAAAACTCTGAGGCTAACAGCGATACATAACGAGTCAAAACGGACATTTTTGGTAGCTGTGAGCTTGAGCTGTTACAAATGGTATCAGAACTAGATATTTTGCAGTGTACCAGCGAGGAAGCTAGGTCCCCAAAGGAGGTGGATTGTGAGATCCCACATCGGTCCGAGGGGGATACAAAGCATTCCTTTATAGGTGTGTAGAAACCTATCCATAGTAGACGCGTTTTAAAATCGTGATGCTGATAGCAACATGTAACGAGCTAAAACCGACAATATTTGCTAGCCGTGAGTTAACTTGTTTTTGTCTACTAGACAATGTCCACGTGGGTTTTATCGAGTTTTTTCGTTCGGTTTCAATAATTCTCTTTACACCACTAAAGTGTGGATGGTCCAAGCATATAGACCACGTTTTTTAAAAAGCAATGACTTTCCCCTTATAAAACTATCATATTCATTGCCACCATTCCCATAACTTAGCTTCTTGGCCTAACATTTGGATCAAAGCAATGGCCTCCAAGAGCAAGATTTTGTTCATAGGAAGCACTGGGCATGTGGGTAAGTTCGTGGTCGAAGCCAGTGCCAAGGCTAGCCATCCCACCTATGCTCTTCTAAGCGACTCGACTCTCTCCGATCCAACCAAGTCCCACATTATCGACCATTTCAAGAGCTTGAAAGTCATTTTTATATCGGTGAGTCGATCTTGAACCACTAACTGTTCATAAGAAACTTAGAAGTTCAAATCGTGAATTATTCTTTCTCTCTTACTTTTTTATTTGTAGGGCGATCTCTACAATCACGAGAGTTTGGTTATGGCCATAAAACAAGTGGATGTGGTAATATCTACGGTCGGTCACAATCTGTTAGCCGATCAAGATCGAATCATCTCGGCTATCAAAGAAACTGGCAATGTTAAGGTCAGAAATCCACTAATCTCAAGAACCCAATAAATCTAACTCAACCCGTGTAATTTGAGTTAGATTATTAACTTATTTAGGTTAGGTTGGGTTGAGTTCATATAAATGAAATTTGTATGATTTGGGTTGGCTCGATGGTTTCCCTAAAATACATATTCTAACGCCGCCTAGGGATATATATAGTTCTATGGTGAAATGAAAGAACCGTTATTGTCCTTGTTCAGAGATTTTTTCCTTCGGAGTATGGGTGCGATGTGGATCATGTGCATGATGTCGAGCCAGCACGAACAGCCTTCAATGCAAAGGCTGGAATTCGTCGAGCTGTGGAGGCTGCACAAATTCCCTACACTTTCGTATCCTCGAACTTATTTTCGGGTTGGTTCCTTCCGTCTCTGGCTCAGCCATATCTACTTGAAGTTGTTACTCCACCCGAAGATAAAGTTACTATCTTAGGGGATGGAAAGGGTAATAAACTTAATTCTTTTCCCGAACTATAAGAATGATAATCAGAATTGTCACCGAATGGCCTTACTATTCCCTGCATCCCCTGTGACATGGTCACGTTACTTAGTTCTTGCTTCTAAGAGTGATATTATCCAACATACCAACATAAGTCCTTCCAGCATGTTTTGTCCTTGCTCGTATGTATCCTAAGATAAAATATGTTTAATCATGAGTTCTTATGATTGAGCTACGTCTGTAACCCTAAATTTATAAACTACTAGCTTATTTGTTTTTGTATTATCAGCAATATTCAACGTGGAACAGGACGTTGCCACCTATATTATTAAAGCGGTGGATGATCCAAGAACTTTGAACAAAATCCTCTATGTTCGACCACTTCAAAACACCTACTCTTGTGTTGATCTTGTCGCCCTTTGGGAAAAAAAATGTGGGAAAATCCTCGACAAGTCCTATGTTTCAGAGCAACAACTATTGAACGACATCCGAGGTTAGCATTTTCAATTATTTCATTTTCAAGTTATCAAAACGTGTTTATTAGGGAGAGATTTTCATTAAAACAATCTACCACTTGGAGGCTCAGCGTCGTTGCTGACACCCCCCTTAGTGTCTAGCTCTGATATCATTTGTAACAGCCCAAGTCTGTCGCCAACACATATTGTCCGCTTTGGCCCGTTACGTATCACTGTCAGCTTTACAATTTTAAACCATTTTTTCACACCATTGTAGAAATGTTTTGTTCTTCTCTTCAACTGATGTGAGATCTCACATAACTAACGAGTTTTTTTTTATTGTTAATTTGCAGAAGCTTCATTTCCACTAAACCTAAGGCTATCAATTTTCTACTCGGTTTTTGTGAAGGGAGATCAAACCAACTTTGATATCGAACCATCATTTGGAGTGGAAGCCACAAAATTATATCCCGACATTGAATATACAACCGTGGATGAATTTCTCAATCAGTTTGTTTAAAGCACATTATGGGAGTCTTATCTGCTACTATCTTCATTAAATAACGGCGAAAGCCTAATTGTTGTTGTATTTTCTGATTTTCTTGTATTTTGATAAGAACGGAGACCACGTTCGAATGTACCAACAAGGTTCATCTTGTTTCTCGATATTTAATGATTGGAACTCTAAAATTAAGCAAGACCCGTGTTAGTGTGTAGGGTCTTCACTCTTAGAACTGAGAAGTATTTTTAAGGGAATGTCAGGCCCATCAAGAAGCATGTAAATGTGAATGAAGACAAAACAATGGACCCGTGTTGGTCTGTAGGGTCTTCACTCTTAAAACCGAGAAGTATTGTAGAGGAATGTTGGGCACATAAATGTGAATGAAGACAAAGCAAATGACTCGTGTTGGTCTATGGGGTTTTCACTCTTAGAACTAAGAAGCTAAACCCTAAGCAAGACCCGTGTTAGTGTGTGGGGTCTTCATTCTTAGAACTGAGAAGTATTTCTAAGGGAACGTCGGGCCCATCAAGAAACATGTAAATGTGAACGAAGACAAAGCAAAGGACCCGTGTTGGTATGTGGGATTTTCACTCTTAGAATCGAGAAGTATTGCAGGAGAATGTCGGGCCCATCAAAAAACATGTAAATGTGAACGAAGACAAAGCAAAGGACCCGTGTTGGGGTGTGAGGTCTTCACTCTTAGAAGCGAGAAGTATCGTGGGTCCATCAAGAAACATGTAAATGTGAACGAAGATAAAGCAAAGGACCCGTGTTGGTGTGTGGGGTCTTCCCTCTTAGAACGGAGAAGTATTGTAAAAGAATATCGGGTCCATCCAGAAACATGTAAATGTGAATGAAGACGAAGCAAAAGACCCGTGTTGATCAAGATTAAAGGATATATTAGTCATTTGGGTGAAAGTAACTCGCCCAATTTTCAATTGGCGCTACTCGCTTTCCTCACCTCTTCGACCTTTTTATCCCAAAATCGATTTGGCGCGCCGGAAATCTTCATCCAATGGCCACCAAAAGCAGAGTCCTCGTCGTCGGAAGCACAGGATACATCGGAAAATTCATCGTCGAGGCCAGCGTCAAGTACGGTCATCGGACCTTCGCGCTCGTCCGAGATTCCGCTCTCTCCGATCCGGCCAAATCTCCGATTATCCAGAAATTCAAGAGCATCGGAGTCATCGTCGTCTCTGTAATTTCTCCAACTATCACTTTCCAGTTTGCTTAAAGTTCATCAAATTATTTGAAGTTTTTTCGGTGCGTTTCCGTTTCGATTTCGATTTTTCTTTCTACTGCGAGAAGTTCTGAAAGATATAGAAAAATATTCCGATCGAGTTGCTTACAGGGAGATCTGTTCGATCATGAGAGCTTGGTGAAGGCGATTAAACAGGTGGATGTCGTGATTTCCACGGTCGGTCTTAACCAGTTGAGCGATCAAGATAAGCTCATTTCCGCCATTAAAGAGGCCGGCAACGTCAAGGTCTAGTAAACATTTGTTTCTGTTCTTCATTGTTCTTCATTGTTAGACGAACACGACTATACACAAGGGTATGATATTTTCTACTTTGAGCATAAAGTCTCGTGTCTTTGCTTTCGGCTTCCCAAACGCCTCGTACTAATGGAGATAGTATTCTTTTGTTTATAAATGCATGATCATTCTCTAAATTAGTCGGACTTTCATCATATAACACCTCCCCTCGAATAAACGACGTCTCTCCTTAATCGGCTCGACTTCTTTGGAGTCTTAGTCATTTTTTACTGCCTTCGAGGAGGCTTGACCCTTTTTTTTCCTGGAGTCCTTTGTTCGACAGTTAAGGATTTATGACACATACTAAATTTAGGGCATGGCTTTGATCTTTGTTTTGAGCTTTCCAAAATGTCTCATATCAATGTAGAGAGTATTCTTTATTTATAAACTCATGATCATTTCTTACCTTAGACGTTTGACTTTCATCATCCAACATTCATTACCATTTAATTAGTTTTTAATTAAGTATGTTAATCTCTATTTTTTTTTAATAGATTCTTAATTTTTTAATTTTTTTTATTAAATAAATATTTAAAAGTTTAATTTTATGACTGATTTATATTTAATAGGTTTGTTAATTATTTCTTTGATATGTTAAGAATTAATTAATGTTTTATAGGTTGGTGACTTACATTTTTTTAATTTACATAAAAAATTTAATTTAATTTCTAACAAATCTGTTAATTTAGTTCTTTAATAATTATCTTATAATTAATTTGATATCAAATATCAATGAAATAATATTATATCTAAAATATAGTAATTTTATATTTAATTACCAAATATTGTATAGAGTTTTTTTTTTTTTTTTTTAAATATATTTTGTGACATTGTTCGAACTTTAAAAATGAATACGAAATCTAAATTTTATAGATTGAAGTGTTTATAGAAACAGATATTTTGTTGTCGGTGCAGAGATTTTTCCCTTCAGAGTTCGGGTACGATGTCGAGAACGTGCATGGAGTCGGACCAGTGAAATCTATTTTCGAGTCAAAGGTTCAAATTCGCCGAGCGGTGGAGGCCGAAGGAATCCCTTACACTTATGTATTATCTTACTGTTTTAATGGCTTTTGTGTTCCCAGCTTGGGTCAGCTTGGGGTCACTGCTCCACCTAGAGACAAGGTTGTTATTCATGGCGATGGAAATCCCAAGGGTAATTACTTCTTCACTCTTATCTCTGCTCATTATATAGCTTGTGCTTTGTTTTATGTATTAATATGAGGTCGGTCCATTCGACCACGAATAGGTCTGTAGATAAAATATCGATTATTATTGTTTAGGTCGGTAGATGAAATAGGTCCATTCGACGAAACGTTGAGCTCCTATTAAATACTTGTAAAGTTCGTAGACCTTTTCTTTGTTTATATCCATGATTGTTTAGGTTAGCTTGCGTGTACCTTTGTCATTAGGCTCATTGTTAGCAGATATTGTCTGCTTTAGCCTGGTACATATCGCGCAGGCTCACGATTTTAAAACGGTTTGGGAGAGGTTTCTACACCCTTATAAGAAATGGTTTGTTACCGATGTAGGATCTCACAATCCACCCCTTTGAGGACCCAGTGTCCTCACGGGCACACCGCCTAGTATCTGGCTCTGATACTATTTGTAATAGTCCAAGCGCACTGCAAGTAGATATTGTCTGTTTTGACCCGTTATATATCGTTGTCAGTTTCACGATTTTAAAACGTGTATGTTAGGGGAGAGGTTTTCATCCCTTATAACGAACGTTTTGTCCAACGGATGTGGGATCTCGTAATTTAGAAATCTATTATACATTCTTTTTAACCATTAAAGGCATAAAAACACAAAAAATCGAGAATTTGGGGCTCATCTTGCCATTGAGTTTTTTTTTTTTTTTTTTTAAAGNTAAGTTCAATGAATTTTTTCAAAACTCTACCATTATGATACTAATTATCATTTCAAAAAGCAATAGTTTAATTTTTACTCTGGTCATAAATTCATTTGTAATCTCACATCGGTTGGAGAGGGAAACGAAACATTACTTATAAGCTATGTAAATCTCTCCTTAATAGACACGTTTTAAAATCATGAGGCTGACAACAATACGTAACGGGTCAAAGCGGACAATATCTGTTAGCGGTGAGTTTTAAACTATTACAAATGGTATCAAAGACAAACACGAGTCGATATGCTAGCAAGGACATTGGACCCCAAGGGGATAGATTGTGAGATCTCACATCGAAACATTCCTTATAAAAATGTAGAAACCTCTTCCTAATAGACCTGTTTTAAAACAACGAGGTTGATGACAATACATAGCAGACAATAGCTGTTAACAATAGATTTAGACTATTACACCTAGACCAGAAGGTCGGGAGTTTGAATCCTTCAACCATTGATGTCAATTCTAATGAGAAAAACGCGAGACGACTGACCAATTGAGTTGAGTTGATCGGAGTTTCCGTTTAGAATTGGTTTCTTTTTGTCCATTAGCACAACGTGGAAGTGGGTTTTCTGGTAAATGTCTGCATCACTAAAATAATGAGGTTTTGTTTGGTTTCAGCAATTTTCAACAACGAAGAAGACATTGCTTCTTTCACCATTAAAGCAGTGGATGATCCAACAACTTTGAACAAAATTCTGTACATCAAACCCTCTGAAAACGTCTTGTCAATCAATCAACTTGTGGCCCTCTGGGAAAACAAAATTGGAATAATTCTTCACAAAACCTTCGTTTCAGAGCACCAATTATTGAAGAACATTCATGGTTAGTGAACAAAAAATTAGAATTTAAAGGCCTAATTTTACTTTTTAAACTTAATTTCATTGTTTTGATCATTGTTGTGTAGAGGCTGCATATCCATTGAATTTGATGCTCGCTTTTGAGTACTCGATATTCGTTAAGGGAGATCATACTAACCGTGAAATTGAAGCGTCGGTTGGATTGGAAGCTACGTCGTTGTATCCTGATGTTAAATACATGACTGTCGATGAATATCTTAATCAATTTGTTTAGTCGTTCTTGTTTCAGGTAATATAAACTGTTTTTAGTTTGAGAATTATATGCGTGGAAATCGAATCATTTGCTGCTACGTCGTTGTATCCTGATGTTAAATACACGACTGTCGATGAATATCTCAATCAATTTGTTTAGTCGTTCTTGTTTCGGTTAATATAAATTGTTTTTAGTTTGAGAATTATATGTGTGGGAATCGAATCATTTGCTGCTACATTGTTGTATCTTGATGTTAAATACACGATTGTTGATGAATACCTCAATCAATTTGTTTAGTCGTTCTTGTTTCAGGTAATATAAACTGTTTTTAGTTTGAGAATTATATGTGTGGGAATTGAATCATTTGCTGCTACGTCGTTGAATCCTGATGTTAAATACACGACTGTCGATGAATATCTTAATCAATTTGTTTAGTCGTTCTTGTTTCAGGTAATATAAACTGTTTTTAGTCTCATTTTTAGTTTGAGAATTATCAGTGTAGGAATCGAATCATCTGCGGCGGTTGGGATGACTGATGTCTTATCTATTATTAAGTGTAAAACTCAGATTTTCTACATATTGATTATTATTTTATACGTTGACTTGTAGTTTAAGATTGATTTAATGCAACATGGAAATTAATAACAAAGATTGCTAACGGTTTGAAAATAAATTAAATACATTCAAACCCTGGTCAGAAATCTCGTGATTTCTTGCTAGACGTTAATATCTTGAAGGTAACCGTCCCACCACCCTCTTAAAGTTTCTGTACTTTCATACCTACCGTCATCGACGTTCCTTCCTTTTTGAAATGTATACACACAGTCGAGAGGGAAATTGAGAGTGTTATCGGAGAAGGAAACCGAGAGGTTATATCATGAGAATCTCAAATTTTAGTGAAGATTTAAGACATGCATGCAGTAACGTCACTAATTTAGGGCAAGAAAATTAGGGACGTTACAAAGATTGAACCTAATGTCTATGAAAACTAGTACGATTTTAATTTTCTATGAATTGTATCTAAAATATCTCTCTAGAGCTACATCGTCAATTGGGTCAACTAGATTTGTTGGTTGACTAACTTGTCCAATAGTCAAGACCTACGTAAGTCTATGTGTTGTTAAAACATACTCGATAGAAATTGGGTCAACTAGATTTGTTGGTTGACCAACTTGTCCAATAGTCAAAACCTAAGTAAGTCTCGGTTTAGAGAGCTACCCGTTCTCATTCTAAACTCCTCTTCTCCATTATTTCAAACTCAAGCCGGTAACAATCACCACATCAGTTTGCACCTTGTTCGATTTTGCAAGTCACTCCATCACAAACCTACAATTTTATTATTGTAACACGTGCAAATCAAACAGATTGTTTTAGCTAGCTCGATTCATTCCGAAACGACACTACTTTTATAATTTATTAAATAAAGTTAATTTCCCATAAAAAAAAAAAAAAACGAGAATTCAAATGGTTTAGGATTTGACAAGTTAAAAGGAAAACTAACCTAACTAATGTCTCCAACCTTTTTGACTTTGACTCTCTCTCTTAAAAGAAGACAATAATTTCGTGTTGGGTACTAAAACTCAAAACGACCACCAACCGTGTCGTTTTGCTTCCCTTTCTCATCAACTCGACCCACCATCCCACCTAAATTGAATCCGAGTAAAATTTAAACGGTTAATTTAAATTAAAATAAAAATTAAAAATTAAAAAATATAAAAATGGGTAACCAGTAAAATATATATATATATATATATATTATATATAGGTTAAATTATAGATTTAGTACTGAAATTTTTAATTATGGGTTTAATAAATTTTTAGTAAATTCATCATTTTAAAAATTAATTAACGCAACTGTTAGGGTTGTACATCTTCAAACGTGTGGCATCGTGATCTTGACACGCTCACAACAAGTTTTAAGGAGAATTCAAGCTCCATATTCTTTTTTTACCCGACTTTGTAGCTTTGTCGAATCGTCAGCGAGATTTGCCTTTATCAACCGAACACAACTTGTGCAGAATCTAAGCTTATTCGGCCACACACGTCGTTCGTACATGCATGTTCAATCGTGTGCGATACAATCACGTCGGATTTTATTGGATTGTCGAGATTTTTTTTTTTTAATTATTTAAAACAATCATACATATCTATCGTACCTGTTACATTAATAATTAACATTTATTGCAAATGTCAATTATTCTTAATCTTCGCCAGTTGGTTCGTTGTAACCCTATTTTCGAGTTGACATGATAAAAAAATTGTCGATTCGTGAGCCAACCCAGATTTTCGATTTTCAAAAAATTCAACTCAATCAAAATCGGAAATAAAATTAATCGAACTCAATTTTTATGGTTTGGGTTGGTCGGATTCTCGAGTCATATGAACACTCTTAAGAATAATATAAATCCAAACCGAAAATAAAATTTGACCCAACTCAATTTTTATGGTTTGGGTTGGGCGGTTTAGGTTGGTTCGGATTCTCGAGTCATATGAACACTCTTAATAATAATATAAATCCAAATTGAAAATAAAATATAATCCAATTCAATTTTTATGGTTTGGGTCGTTTAGGTTGGTCGAGTCATATGAACACTTAATATAAATAATATAAAGAAAGAAGATTTAACCTTAATTAATAATTTTGATTTTCAAATAATAATAATAATAATTTTGTGCGAAAATGATATAAATTTTAAATAAAAAATGATTATAAAAAATAATAATTGTCAGCATCGCCAGAGTACAAAAAAAAAAAATTTTTTTTTTTTTTTTTTTTTTTTTTTTTTTTTTTTTTTTTTTTTTTTTTTTTTTGTTGAAAGTTGAAATAATCGCATTTCTTTTCATCATCATATTCACATCTCGTCGTATTCACCCGCCATTGAAATCCCCAAGCTCTGACCTCGTCTCCCCAGCTTCTTAGCCCTAACCCCCAAAAACAGTGTTCAATTTCCACTCAAATTCGTCCAGAAAACGGCTCTCGTTTCAGTTTCTCTTCAACGGCAATCACCTCCATCTCCATCCTTGCAGCGATTCGTATCTCTCTCTCAGGATTGGGCCGTTTAAGGTATTCGTCGATCACTTTTGGTTTAGCTTTCCTTCTTTTGGTGTTGATGTTTGATTTGAACGCATGCTAGTAATCGGTTTCGTTGTTTCGGGAATCTGATTGATTCCTCTTTCTTTTGGGGTGTGTTAATTTGGGTGTCTCCTCCTGTTGTTGTTTTGGTGTTTTACTGCTTTATCTGCTCTGTAATCCGAACAATTTGAATCGATGCTTCTTTCTGTGTTCGGTGATTGTGTTTTCGTGTTTCATTTCTGAAGGGTTTGTACCAAGCGGTGTGCGTGCTATGTGTTTAGGGATTTNTTATTTGTTTTTCTTGAAGCATATTGATCTTTCGTGTTTATCTTATTCAATTTGGTGCTTGAAAAATATGGTTGAAGTGTTGACTTCCTAGATGCTTGTACGTTTTGGGGGTTATGTGATGATATGGTTTGTTCTGTTTGTTATGGTTATAGACAATAGGGGCTTTGTTTGGAACAGTGGTGTTTGGGCTCTTCACGGGTTAAAGATTGGATAGCGCAAGTGATATGTAACAAACAATACAAAATCTCATTTCAGGCTTTTGAAATATGGGATCAGTCTGTTGCGTTGCTGCTAGAGACAAGACTATTGGCGTTGGATCTAGTAGTGAAACGCAGCCTAGGAATGTTCGTCACTCGCCGAGTTGGAGCTTTAGATGGGATCATCCTGGGCGTGTGGTCGGTGAGGAAGTTTCCCTAAATTCGATTTCAGATGGAGTAAGCAGGAACGACCGGCCTGAGTTCAAGTATGAATCCTCGTATGCATCAGAAGAGGGTAGTCCATTGGATAGACAGACATGGAAAAACTCCTCAGTTTCTGAAGGAAGCACGACGAATGTGAGGACGCCTACATCAGGTATTCTGCAGATAGACATCCTTCTAATTTTTACCTCTGTCATTTGTCTTTCACATGATGTGTGTTGGGTTCGATAAAAAACTAAATATTCGTGGGGGATTCTTCTTCTGTTTTGTTGGGTGGGAGGAATTGATTTGTATTCTCATACTATTGAAAGACTTAAATGAGTGCCGATAAGAAACTAGAGCAATGATGGCAAGACAGTGTTTAATTCTTTTATATTACCTATAATTCAATCTTCTTGGCTTGTGGGTTTGGTATAGCTTGCTGCTGCCCCAAAGATTTGTAAATTTTGTGCTATTGCAAAGCCTCTCGGTCATGAACAATATTTTCCACGTTTTGAAACTTGTTAAACATGTTGAAAAAGGGAGACTTTGTAGGTTTCGCTTGTATTACTAGCTCTACTCGAAGGCATTGAAATAGGGAACAGCTAAATATCGAACTTGCCCTGATGTTTCCGTGGTCTTCTGNCTAGAGCAATGATGGCAAGACAGTGTTTAATTCTTTTATATTACCTATAATTCAATCTTCTTGGCTTGTGGGTTTGGTATAGCTTGCTGCTGCCCCAAAGATTTGTAAATTTTGTGCTATTGCAAAGCCTCTCGGTCATGANTTAGAGCAAGGATAGCAAGACAGAGTTTAATTCTTTAATATTACCTATAATTCATTCTTCTTGGCTTGTGGGTTTGGTATAGCTTGCTGCTGCCCCACAGATTTGTAAATTTTGTGCTATTGCAAAGCCTCTCGGTCATGAACAATATTTTCCACGTTTTGAAACTTGTTAAACGTGTTGAAAAAGGAGACTTTGTAGGTTTCGCTTATATTAATTTTATTAGAATGATAATAGCTCTACTCGAAGGCATTGAAATAGGGAACAGCTAAATATCGAACTTGCCCTGATGTTTCCGTGGTCTTCTGCATCCCATCTCATGTTTTTTCCTTGGAATTGTGACAGGTCGTTCAATTTCAAGAAATATTTTCACGGATGTTAGTTTGGAACAGGTAGAGCTTTCCTGTTTGCACGTATGGTTTTATATCCTCCATTATGTTCTCACCTGGTAAATTATTGTATGTGTAGTTTGAAGTTGTTTCTATTACTGAATCAGGTGAAGAAAGCTACAGAATATCCGACAACATNTGTTTGCACGTATGGTTTTATATCCTCCATTATTTTCTCACCTGGTAAATTATTGTATGTGTAGTTTGAAGTTGTTTCTATTACTGAATCAGGTGAAGAAAGCTACAGAATATCCGACAACATCTACATCTCCTGCAAAAGTATCCCTTTCAATCCCTTCAATTTCATCTTTTTCAACGTCCCCTCTATCAACCCACAGCCATCTGCCTTCTGCCGGTTTGACATCATCAAGATTGTCTCACTGTTCTCCCGGAGACCGATTATTACGTCAAGTATCTGGCAACCGCATCCCAGCGTACAAGTCACCAGGTAGCTACATAGTTTCAGAGGACAGGCGTACAATCCCTGGGAGCAATGATTCATTGCGGGGCTCACATGGTGGATCTTCTGANTTCTATTACTGAATCAGGTGAAGAAAGCTACAGAATATCCGACAACATCTACATCTCCTGCAAAAGTATCCCTTTCAATCCCTTCAATTTCATCTTTTTCAACGTCCCCTCTATCAACCCACAGCCATCTGCCTTCTGCCGGTTTGACATCATCAAGATTGTCTCACTGTTCTCCCGGAGACCGATTATTACGTCAAGTATCTGGCAACCGTATCCCAGCGTACAAGTCACCGGGTAGCTACATAGTTTCAGAGGACAGGCGTACAATCCCTGGGAGCAATGATTCATTGCGGGGCTCACATGGTGGATCTTCTGATGGTTGGTCTATGAATGCTTTCTCTGAGCTCATGGCAACTTCACATAGGGGAAGATGGTCCTTTGGTAGTGAATCCTTCGACTTTGCTCGTGAGAAGATGGTTAGATCCTGCAGCTTATTCTCGACTTCGCCTTCAACTGATGCACAAACATGCGGAATTTGCTCAATGTTGTTGGTTGAGAGATCCTTATGGACCAGCCAAAAGATAATTGCTAACAATGAGCTGTCTGTCGTTGCCGTGCTAACTTGTGGACATGTTTATCATGCCGAGTGTTTGGAGAATATGACACCTGAAATTAGCAAGTATGATCCAGCCTGCCCAATATGTTCATTTGGTGAAAAGCAGACACTAAGGATGTCTGAAAAGGCACTTAGAGGTGAATTGGAATTGAAAATTAGAAACAAGAGGTTAAGGAATCGCATTGCGGATAGCGGTCTTGATGGTGAATCTAACATGTTTGATCATTTTATAAATGGTGGACAACAAGAGAAGTGTCCTAAGCTGTCCTCTAGCTCCAGTTTGAGAGGTTCTTCCGGGAAGGGTTTCTTGAGGCGTCACTTCTCCTTTGGCTCAAAGGGGGGAGGGACTAAAGCTCTGCCAGAAAGTAACAACACAGCTAAGAGAAAGGGATTGTTATGGTCAAGATCTACTAAGATGTAACNTAAAGCTCTGCCAGAAAGTAACAACACAGCGAAGAGAAAGGGATTGTTATGGTCAAGATCTACTAAGATGTAACATTGTCTGTTGCTTCTTATGGGAGGTGAGCTTAACTATCTCATCTGCACGTTCCTTCTCATTTTGTAGGCCATCTTGTTAGTAATCACGACTCTCTACAATGGTATGATATTGTCCACTTTGAGCATAAGCTCTCATGGCTTTGCTTTGGGCTTTCCCAAAAGGCCTCATACCAATGGGGATGTATTCCTTACTTATAGATCCATGATAATTCCCTAAATTAGTCAATGTAGGACTCCCTCTCAACAATCCTCCCCTTGAACAAAGTACACTACAGATCCTCCCCTAAGGAACCCTCAAACAGCCTCCCCTTAATCAAGGCTCAACTCCTTCTCTAGAGTCCTCGAACAAAGTACATCCTTTGTTCGATACTTGAGTCACTTTTGATTACACTTTCGAGGCTCACAACCTCTTTGTTCAACATTTGAGGATTCTATTGACATGGCTAAGTTAAGGGCATTGCTTTGATACCATGTTAGTAATCACAACTCTCTACAATGGTATGATACTGTCCACTTTGAGCATAAGCTCTCATGGTTTTGCTCATGGTTTTGCTTTGGGCTTCCCCAAAAGGCCTTATACCAATGAGGATGTATTCCTTACTTATAAATCCATGATCCTTCTTAAGTTTGTCAATGTAGGACTCCCTCCAAACAATCCTCAACCATCCTCAACACATCTTGTTTCCACATACCTCCAATGGAAGTGTTTGCTGCTAATTTTCTTACTTTTTAGGATATATATTGAAAGTGGAACACTGTTGGATTTTTGTTTAACCAACAATTGTTCATGAACGCAGGTTCTGCAATTCACCTCTGCTAGGCAGCTGGTAAACAGTGAAGAATGCAAGATAGAATTGACAAAGAGGATACTACAATATCCTCTGGGTTTGGATAGTTGGATAATTTTTTTTTTTTTTTTTTTTTTTTTTTTTTTTTTTTTTTTTTTNAGGGTAAGAGAAGAAACAGTTCAGATAACAAGATTGAAAGATTGAAATTTGCATTATGACGCATTAGATTGGAGATTTTCATTCTTATCTTGCACAAATCAATATGATTTCTCTTGGATAATTGTATGCATTGATCAAACTTGTGTTCTGAATTCTGATAGACTGCCTGACCGTGGGTGGCTGTCCTTTTTGCGCTGCAACTAGCAAGGAAATATCAGGTACGATCAGTGGACTCCAATCCTTTCCCATTTACAGGCTTTGCTTTATTCTCGTTGTTCTGTAAAAATTGGTATATACAATATTGACTGACCAAGAGTTCAGGTCATTTTCTTGTACGTTTATGTCGGTACTCCATTTTGTTCAGTCCTGTCGCTCCTTGTTCTTATTCCATTTCCCTTTTGTCGATCATGAGGACATCTTTAGGCCGGTTATCGTCATTGCCTAAAGGTCTCCTCAATGTATTTCATTTTGTATGGTGTCGATACAATTCTTTATTATATCTAGATGATGAGATAATTACATCTTGAAAAGAGAAGCAACCTGGTCCTGGAGTTCTCGGAGCCGAAGATCCGTCGATTCAAACTCCAGTCCTCTAAACTCTGGTTCTTGTCTTACTTGCGATTGCAAGTTTTTTAGCACGTAGTGTCAATAGTCTCCTTTTTTGTCCCACCGAATAAAGATTGAATCCTTGTCTTCGACTGTTTTTACTCGAGAGGCGGTCGAAACTCTTTTTTCTTGAAACCAGAGGACGAACAGCGGTACCAGGTGATGAGCTTGAGGATCAGGGGCGAAGGAGTCTGAGGTGAGGTGTCGGGGGATGAATGGTAAACTTAGTATCAAGTTTGTGTATATAGCTTATTTCCCCAGTTTGTTTACACTCCTACAATTTAGCTAGAATGCCAACACAATCAAGATAGAGATGGTTGTTAAATGTTTTGGATTTGGATTGGTTTCATCACAGAAGCTGACACCTATCATATAAATGTCTAACGTGGCAACCCAAAAGAGAGTACGTGTTAGGCTTAGACAGGTACCTAGCTTCTGCTTTTAAGGCTATTTCTTATCCCCTCTTGAGTGTGTAAATGGAAGGGATGAGAATGGCGAAAATGGCTGATNTACATCTTGAAAAGAGAAGCAACCTGGTCCTGGAGTTCTCGGAGCCGAAGATCCGTCGATTCAAACTCCAGTCCTCTAAACTCTGGTTCTTGTCTTACTTGCGATTGCAAGTTTTTTAGCACGTAGTGTCAATAGTCTCCTTTTTTGTCCCACCGAATAAAGATTGAATCCTTGTCTTCGACTGTTTTTACTCGAGAGGCGGTCGAAACTCTTTTTTCTTGAAACCAGAGGACGAACAGCGGTACCAGGTGATGAGCTTGAGGATCAGGGGCGAAGGAGTCTGAGGTGAGGTGTCGGGGGATGAATGGTAAACTTAGTATCAAGTTTGTGTATATAGCTTATTTCCCCAGTTTGTTTACACTCCTACAATTTAGCTAGAATGCCAACACAATCAAGATAGAGATGGTTGTTAAATGTTTTGGATTTGGATTGGTTTCATCACAGAAGCTGACACCTATCATATAAATGTCTAACGTGGCAACCCAAAAGAGAGTACGTGTTAGGCTTAGACAGGTACCTAGCTTCTGCTTTTAAGGCTATTTCTTATCCTCTTAGAGTGTGTAAATGGAAGGGATGAGAATGGCGAAAATGGCTGATATACAGGACGAGTATGGCAACCCCATCCAACTCACCGACGAGCATGGCAACCCGGTTGTGTTGACTGATGAACATGGCAACCCCGTGAGGCTCTCTGGCGTTGCAACCAAGGTCGGCACGACACTCGGGTCGCTAATCTTTGGCAGTGGTGGTGAGGATGGTGGTGACCATGGCAGTGCTTCTGATGCTAAAGGTAGTTCAGGTGGTGGCAATGGCGACGGCGAGCAGGAGCTGATGCCAGTCGAGGAGCATGAAGATGGTGGCTCAGGTACACATGTTGGCTCGGCCACTTCAGGCTCTAGTCCGGTGAGTCCAAGTTTTTGAATTATAATTAGCCGTTGGACTTTCGTATTCTCGCTCAGTCTTTCTCTCTTTCTCTAATTCTTTGGGGCCTATGGAGTCTTCGAATAGTCTCCCTTAATTGAGGCTCGACACCTTTTCTAGAGTCCTCGAGTAAAGGGTCTTTATTCGACACTTGAAGATTCTATTGACATGGCTAAATCAAGGGCATGACTTTGATACTAAGTTACGACTTTGTACAATGGTATAATATAGTTCACTTTGAACATAAGTTTTTGGGGCTTTTCTCTACGAGCCTCGCACCAATGAAAATATGTTTTTTACTTATAAACCTATGATCAGACTTTTTCTGAGTCAATTCTATTTAATCCACTTTTTTTTCTTTTTTTTTTTTAAGAGAAGAAATACGGTTACAATTTTTAAAACAATATTAATAAAATAAAATTACGTTATCCAAATTTTTGACGTACCCAACTTGGTACAGATGGTTCGATGTGGAACGACGCGTTAATCCTAATTTAATTTAAGTTATAATAAATTAGATAATTAAATATCCTATTTTNAATGAACTTTTTGACGTACCTAACTTGGTACAGATGGTTCGATGTGGAAGGAACGCGTTAATCCTAATTTAAGTTATAATAAATTAGATAATTAAATATCCTATTTTACTATGAATTTATTTCCATTTCCAGTCTGAGGAAGAAGGACAAAGTGGGAAGAAGAAGAAGAAAGGACTGACTCAAAAGATAAAAGAGAAGCTAACAGGAGGAAAGCACAAAGAGGAGCAGTCTCAACCTTCTTCCCCTCCGACCACCGCTGCAACTACAACCACCTCTCCGATCACCACGAACAAAATTCACCATGGGGAACCCGCTCATAATATTCTCTAAACTTCATTTTCAAACTCTTAGCTGAGCTTTTGGTTCCTGTACTTCGAAGACTCGTTTTTCTTTTTGTTAGTATTTTCGAAGACTTTGATTCGATTTCATAGATAAGTAGATTATATTTTAGTTCGTGGATTGAAGTAAATCGATATTTTTATTATATCGTAAAAAAGGAAGGATAGAATATAACAAATGGTATATTTTTAAAGAATGTAAAGGGAACGAAACATTAGTTTTTTTTTTTTTTTTTTTTTTAAGTAAGTTTTAAAATTATAAGGTTAACGGTGATACGTAACCGGTCAAAGTAGATAAAGGTGACCAGGTAATTGGTCAAAGTAGATAATATCTGGTAATAAGGGATAATATAATATCTGGTAATAGGGGATAATATCTGGAAAGTGACCAAGATAATATCTGGTAATAGGGGATAATATCTGGAAAGTGACTAAGATAATATCTGGTAATAGGGGATAATATAATATCTGGTAATAGGAGATAATATCTGGTAATAGGGGGAAGTGACCAAAGTGGATAATATCTGGTAATAGGGGATAATATAATATCGGGTAATAGGGGATAATATCTGGTAATAGGAAAAAGTGACCAAAGTGGATAATATCGGGTAACAGGGGATAATATCTAGTAATAGGGGAAAGTGGATAATATCCGATAATAAAGGTAATTGGTCAAAGTGGCTAATATCTGGTAATAGAGGATAATATCTAGTAATAAAGATAATTAGTCAAAGTGGATAATATCCGGTAATAAGGGATAACCCTATATAAATTATATTAAAAAATAAAATTAAACATTTAATTAATTTTGATTAAAAAATTTAAGCGACAAAAAATTATCTCTAAATTAGTGCAAGTTTATTATTATTTTACGGAATTTAATTTAACAATTTAAACATTTAAATAATTTGAAGTTATTATATTAACATTTTATTTAGGAACTAAATAAACAATATCCAAATTTTGAAAATTGGATTGGTGGTCAATACAAGAATAATATTTGAAGCCATTTTATTTTACGAATAAATAAATCATTAATTTAATTTTAAATCAGAAAATTAATGGACGGAACAAATGGATGCATGGGAGAAATTGATTCTGTTCCATTCATAAAATAGAATGGTTTATTTTTCTTTGGACATTAAAAAATAAATAAATAAATAAATAAATAAAAATTATAATAATAGTGTAATTATTCTAATATATATTGTCTTTTTAGCCTCAACAATTCCAAAAAAAAAGAAAAAAAAAATGGAAGAAAAAGGAAACGACATGTTGGCTTTTGAAATGGGTTCTCTTAGGTCAAATCTTCCTCAAAAGTAAGCAATTTTGGTCAATTTTTCCGTTCTTGGATCGGTTTTGTTTCGATGATTCTAGGCTGCCCTGTTCGATGACGATTTCGATTTTAAATTTTTTGTTTCTGAAACCTGTGTTCGTTTTCTCGCGATTTCTTTACGTAGAACGTTCATATTTTTAACCAAATTTCAAAGATAATAACAAGTTCGGTAATTATTAGGGTTTTTTTTTTTAACCGAGCTTGTTTTTTCACGAGTTTTTTCAGTGGTTTTCGATTTTCGTAATTTCTGTGGTAATATTTGAATTCTGAATCAAATTCGAGAAATATATGTAAATTTGTAAAAAAAAAAAAAAAAAAANAATGATGTTGGATTTATTTTTTAGCGTTTTTCGAAACCCTACTTCGATTTTGATACCATTTTTTGAAAGTAGATGAACGGTAGAAACAGTATTTATATTATAATTAGGGTTTCGTCGTTTTCAGAACCCAAATGGGCACTATAATGGATTTATCGGTTAATTGTTATGATGATGTTGTGTTCGAGTATAGGAGAGGTTTATCTCGATACTACTCGGGAAAATCTAGGTCATTTGCTTGCATAGCTGATGTTCGATGCGTAGAAGACTTGAAGAAACCAAAGCATCCAGAAGCTAAGAAAAGGAAGAAACAATCGGACTGCAAAGAAATTCACGTCCCTCCTTATCACTGTCGAAGAATTTCATCTCAGTGTTCCATTCCGTTCTTTACTGCATGAATAATTCACACTCTTTTAGATTTTATTATATCAAGTCGAGAAATTTGAATCTCTGACCTTTTAGTCGAAATGATAATATCGTACCAGTTTATCTGTGTTCGAGCTGACTCTATTCGCGTGTCGTGTTAAAATGAGTCGAAATATATGTTTGACATCAAGTTGTATATATTTATTTATAATTTTTTTGTTCAATTATATAAAATATCCGTAAATTTTTACGAAGGTTTCAAATTATGCCTCAGGACGTTGAAAAGTAGCGTTTTTTTAGCTTTGAACTTCGAAAATTGTTCCAAAAATACCCTTTTGAGTTTTTTTATAAACAAAATAAGACTGGAAATCGACGAGACAGTAAATAGAGAAATATAAGTGACATCGTTAGCGTAAATTGATGTAACAATCCAAGCACACCGTTAGTAGACATTGTTCGCTTGACCCGTTACGTATCGCCTTCAATCTCATAGTTTTAAAACGTGTTTACTTAGGAGAGGGTCAAACTCAATTTCAACTAGTGCCTGACACTGTTTGGTGACTCGCTCGGGTACCATTTGTAACCGCCTAAGCCCACCGCTAGTAAATAATGTCTGTTTTAGCCTGTTACGTATCACTGCCAGCTTCACGGACGGTGCAAGCCCTAGTCGGAGTAGGGCTAGACCCGCTTCAAAGTAGATGTGTGTTTAAAACCGTGAGACTGATGATGATACAGTCAAAGAGAACAATATCTACTGGCGGAAGAGCCGATGGTCGATCTGTTAAACCTAATTGGCTATGGCCCAAAAGATTATCAGGTTCCATTGCAGCCCAGCCNCACTCTTTTAGATTTTATTATATCAAGTCGAGAAATTTGAATCTCTGACCTTTTAGTCGAAATGATAATATCGTACCAGTTTATCTGTGTTCGAGCTGACTCTATTCGCGTGTCGTGTTAAAATGAGTCGAAATATATGTTTGACATCAAGTTGTATATATTTATTTATAATTTTTTTGTTCAATTATATAAAATATCCGTAAATTTTTACGAAGGTTTCAAATTATGCCTCAGGACGTTGAAAAGTAGCGTTTTTTTAGCTTTGAACTTCGAAAATTGTTCCAAAAATACCCTTTTGAGTTTTTTTATAAACAAAATAAGACTGGAAATCGACGAGACAGTAAATAGAGAAATATAAGTGACATCGTTAGCGTAAATTGATGTAACAATCCAAGCACACTGCTAGTAGACATTGTCCGCTTGACCCGTTACGTATCGCCTTCAATCTCATAGTTTTAAAACGCGTTTACTTAGGAGAGGGTCAAACTCAATTCCAACTAGTGCCTGATACTGTTTGGTGACTCGCTCGGGTACCATTTGTAACAGCCTAAGCCCACCGCTAGTAAATATTGTCTGTTTTAGCCTGTTATGTATCACTGCCAGCTTCACGGACGGTGCAAAGCCCTAGTCGGAGTAGGGCTAGACCCGCTTCAAAGTAGATGTGTGTTTAAAACCGTGAGACTGACGACGATAGAGGTCAAAGCGAACAATATCTACTAACGGAGAGCCAATCGTCGATCTGTTAAACCTAATTGGGCTATGGCCCAAAAGATTATCAGGTTCCATTGCAGCCCAGCCCAATGACTTAAAGCCCACCAAATCGGCCCAAACGAAGTTTAGGCGTCAAAATTCCAAAACCCCCGCTTCAGCTGGAACAGGTTTGAGAATTCGGCAGTTTTTTGCAGTCCGTGGAAAGCTTTCAAGCAGCCATGGGGAAGAACAAGAGGTTTAAGGACGGTGGCGAGAAGGGAGCCGCCGCCGGCGATCACTGCCCTTCCAAGGTTTTCGTCAAGAACTTGCCGTACTCGTTCACCAACTCACAGGTTCGTACTTCCTCTATTGCCTGCTTGTTTTCTGAGAAAAACTTGAGCTGAAGTATGAACATAGGAATTTCTTTTTGTACTTTTGTTTCTGAACTCGACTCTTAGAAGCACGCAATCTAGTTTTTTATTATTATCGGAAGTTATTGGTTTTGCAAGCGGTTTGCGGAAAGGCAGTGTTTTGATTTGTGTTCTTTCTGATTGTTTTGCTGTTGAATGCAATGTTAGTGACCTTTCCTGTGTTTTCTATGTGAACTAGCTTGAAGAAACATTCAGTGATGTTGGACCGGTCCGGCGGTGCTTCATGGTTACGCAGAAGGGTAAGTACGTCTATGCAGGATTATCTCGGATTGGTGTTTTGTTTATGTTGTTGCATTTAGTCTAATTTCTGAGATAACTAAAGATTTGGTGACTTGATATAATGAAAGAGCATTTGGTGGAATAGATGGAGTGTTCTACTGTTTCTATATCTTCAGATGACATGTTGGGATATTTTCAGTGACAATTGTTTTAAACTTATCTTATTCTATGTCATCAGGTTCAACTGAGCATCGTGGTTACGGATTCGTGCAGTTGTAAGTCAAATTCCGAGCCACACTATTCTTTTCGTTATTGTTCTTGTAGTTCCTCTCTACTTACTGGTCCAAACGTCTTGGTTCTACTCAACCCAATGTTTACTGTCTGACTATAGTATGGGTCTATGGAGGCACTTTAGTTTGATAATCGATACTTAATGGATGAGCTACTATTATTACCTGTAAAAATGTTACCTTTTACTTGGAAGCTAGAGCTTCTGTCAATATGGAAAATGCTTTTGTTTCCTATATATGGATATACTAGATGCCTATATATATCTCTGTTCTTCGGATACTAAATCAGATTTAATATTTTCTTGCTTATGTTGTTCCGTTTTCTATGCAATTGATGGTGCTTTCAGTTTTGACTGTATTAATGGTTTGCTTGTCTATAAGTGTGGAGTGCGTTCAAAGCATCTATGCTTTTGTTGAAGCTACTAATTTTCTTGCTTTATCTTGGAGTAAATTATCTTCTCCATTTGTAATTACAGCTTATCTACCCTCCTTTCACACTGAAGCCGTTTTTCGTAACTATCCACATATTGGATAATTCTTTTGTAATTTATTTCATCAATCTATGTAATGGTTTCTGTTTCTATAAGAAAAAACATTGAACCCATTTTATACTGAGGTTCAAGTTTTTCCAAACACATGCTATTGATTGTCTATCCTGTGATAATCAATACTGCTTGATGTTTGTCACAATGGACACTAATTTCTTATCCCTTTTTAATTCTTCTTGTTAAATTTCTATTACCCACGGTTATTCTATGAAGGCTTTGATTTCTTAACTTCGCTGGATTCTTTGAATATGATTGCAGTGCTGTAGCAGAAGATGCGAATCAAGCAATTCAGCAGAAGAATGGGCTGTCTATTGAAGGACGCAAAATTACTGTTAAACATGCAATGCATCGAGCTCCCCTTGAGCAGCGGCGGTCAAAAGAAAATCAAGGTTGATCATGAGATTTTGGAAGTGTCAAAATCCACATGTTGGAGGACTGCTGAAATTTTTTCTCTTTCCTTCTTTCTTCCATGTTTTCCCAGTTTCAGTAGAATGAGTTGGGGTCCTTAGGTTTCTTCCGTTATTTTCTTAACGCAGGTACTGCATTCAAGTCAAAAACTAACAAGGAAGGAGATACTTCTGAAAGGGAAGAACAAACAACTAACGAGGATGGAGATACTTCTAAAAGGGAAGAACAAACAACTAACGAGGATGGAGATACTTCTGAAAAGGAAGAACAAACAACTAACGAGGATGGAGATGTTTCTAAAAGGGAAGAACAAACGACTTTAAATTCTGAGGGGAGGAAAGGTACTGATTTTTCATAAATATCTACTACTTTTTACCCAACATATCTGGCAATCTGTTTCTTATTGCTTTCTAATGATGTAACAGAGAGACATTTGAATGCTCAGAAATTGGCTCCACTTTCTAGTTATCTAGAGGATAAAGAGGGTTCTTCAGGAAAGCAAAGGTAATGAACATCTTTTTATTCTTTCTATATTTTGTTCTTTTTTCATGGATTTTGAATGCAAGCTCTGAAGCAATGGCTTGGATAATAAAGTAGTTGGTTTTCTTGACATCTTGTTTGTTTATTTGAAAAATAAGATTTCCTGTATTTTTCCTTCCACTTTCCTTTTCTTCCTGCAAACTACTCATTGCTGTGTTGCCCTAATCCAAGGGCTTTTGGTGAGGAGCATTGTTTTGAGGGTTCACGTTTGTGCATGCTACCTTCCATTAATTTCTCTTTTTTTTTTTTGGTTGTTAAGGATTGCAAGGACTGTTGTAGTCGGTGGTCTCCTTAATGCTGATATGGCTGAAGATGTTCACCGCCAAGCTAGAGAAGTTGGTGCTGTATGCTCTATTGTTTATCCTCTTCCCAGAAAAGAAGTTGAACAGCATGGTACACGAGAATCATTTTTTTTGTTTTTATGTACATGAGCAACTGTTATAATCTATTATTAGTTTTTTGTTTATATACATAAAAAGGGAAAACAGGATTAAAGCATCATTGTACCTGTTGCTACTGTTCTTGGTTTAGAGCATAGGTATTGGTTGGATTAATTTCTGATGATTAGGTAGTCGATTGGATTTGCTCGAGTTATTATTCATGACGCCAGTTGCATATTAATGTGTGGCTATGATATTTGACCAAATTTTTTTCAGTTGCCTGTTGTACTTTATAGATTGACTCTGCAGTATGTTGTTTAGTGAATTTGTTTTGTCTGAAGTTTTTCCAGAATGCATATTCCCCCAATGATCAATCATATCATTTTTCTTGACACTCTCATTACAGATGGCAAATTTTATTTTCTTATTATACCAATGTATCTTGAGGGTCTACCTAGTTTGTGAAGTTCATGATAGTGCTGGCTTTGTTATCTTGATAGTCGATGAAGTTGCAAGTAAAAATGATTCCTTATAAGGTCTTAATAAACTATTATCTCTATTCATCAGGATATCTCATCAATAGTTTGAAATGAAATTTCAGGCCTTTTACGAGATGGATGCAAAATGGATGTTTCAGCTGTTCTTTTTGCTAGTGTTAAGTCTGCACGTGCTGCTGTGACCATATTACATCAGAAAGAGATGCAAGGAGGTGTTGTGTGGGCCCGCCAACTGGGTGGGGAGGTGAATGAATATACATTAAACTTTGCTACCTATGAATAGATTTCACATGATCCTTACAAATAGCTGTCATGAGTAAACTGATTTCTTTTTTTTTTTTTTTTTTTTTTTTTTTTTTTTTTTTTTTTTTTTTTTTTTTTTTTTTTTTTTTTTTTTTTTTTTTTTTTTTCTTTTTNTTTTTTTTTTTTTTTTTTTTTTTTTTTTTTTTTTTTTTTTTTTTTTTTTTTTTTTTTTGTATCTTTATCAAGTGTTCACACCTTTTTAAATGAGTTCTATATGCCCTTAAAATAATACAATACCATGGTCAATTAGAATGTCGAAGCCCTTTTAGTAGATTTAAATTGTTAGAGATCTTAGATAGGAGTGTCTTAAAGTTTTGTCAAAGTCATATATTTGAGTTATTGCAAAATCTTATGCTTTGATGTAAGAAATTCTATTCTGAATGATTTTTTAATGGGTTTCTTGCGTGTCTAAAGTCCTTAAATGTTTACCCCTAATGTTTTGAATCTTAGGTTTAAACTGCTTGCCAACATTAATGCATTTGTTTGGGTGGCCGTAATACGACTTTTATAATTATGCCCTATTATTCAGTCTATTTCTTAATTCCCTTTATCTTATGAAAGCTAGGTTTCTTGATAAAAATGACATGTTCCAATTAAATCTGATGTCACTAGTTGCTTATTTGTTTTTAGTTATGTTGGATAAGTCTAAAACTTTCTGCATTTTCTTTGCAGGGGTCCAAAACTCAGAAATGGAAACTTATTGTCAGAAATCTTCCATTTCAGGTTTCATTTTACCCAATAAGCAATTATCATATTTTCTTACGTGGACAGGTTGACTAAGCAAGCTTATTACACATTGATGCAGGCCAAAGAGAAACAAATAAAGGATACCTTTTCATCTGCAGGATTTGTGTGGGACGTGATGGTGCCACATAGTTCAGACACAGGGTAATACTCTTACTTGAATATGCCCACCTTTTTGTGTGCACTATTAACAGCCACCTGGTTTTATTTTTCAGATTATCGAAGGGTTTTGCGTTTGTCAAATTTACATGCAAGCAGGATGCTGAAAATGTATGTTTAAATTTTTTTTTTTTTTTTTTATATTGCCTCATTTAAAGAGTTTTGAATGATTGAGATACATTCAAGTCATTTGACACACTTCCCTTTTTTAGGCTATTAAAAAGTTCAATGGTCAAAAATTTGGTAAAAGGACAATAGCTGTGGACTGGGCCATTCCGAAGAAGATATATAGTTCAGGTGCTAATGCTCCAGTTGATTCAGATGAAGGTTAGTCATTGTATATTTAACCTAATCCAATTTCTTATGCACCCTTTACATGTTTGTTACACCTCTTTGGTTGTACCATCTTATCTTTGGTGTCTATACCTTATTTATTTCTCATTTTCTTCTCTCTGGTTTTAAGTTTATGGAATGCATTGTGGCTGTCTATCAGTTTGGTTATTATTTTTAATTTTTAATTGTTTTTGTGAGAAACCAAGCTTCCATTAAGATCAAATAGAAAGAGTACACGGGAATACAAGAAAAACCAATTCCGAAAGGTGCCCAACTAAACTAATAAGGGACTCCAATAAAAAGATAGATATAAAATAATACTTGAAGGATAATTACAAAAAGCTTTATACACAGAGGTGCAAAGAGAAGTGTGTATCTAGCAAGGGACCGCACCTCCCCAAGACCTCTCAATCCCTTTAAAAATTCTATTGGTTCTTAATTGTTAGAAAAGGAAACAAAAACAGGTCATTAATGAAAGGAAATTGAAAGAATGTGGATGTAAAATCATCTGCCAGTTGGATTTGTGTGTCAACATTTCATGTTGTATGAGTTATGGGTTATAGGTAATGTGGGTTTCGGGCACTACTAGGCACGAGGAAACTCCGATGGAAGGACAATGCCAATTTTCCTCGGGTGGTGGGCATTTCACAAATTGCATTTCTTTAGAAGAATTTAATAATGGCATACCATAATCTCAGTGGGCTCATCCTTGCTTTGTTATGAATAACCTATGTACCCTTCAGAAAATTTTCGATTAGACACTCTCTCTTTGTGCCTTTCATCCCTATCCATATTGGTAGGGGGAAGATATTATAGTGGGAAAATATTTTGGTGTGGGTAAAAGGTATCTTCGATGGCTTTTAAGTCTTCTTAACACTGTTCTCTAACTATTTGAATTCTTATGGTCCTGTAAAATATTTGTTCTTGTAGTACTAACTGTTGACTGTAACGCATGAGCTTTGTTAGAAAAAAGAAATCCGTTTCTACTCTTCATAAAACACAAGATCTTGTTTTCAGGGGAAGAGACTGAAAAAGACAGAGAAGGTAGCATTAGTAGTGATGATTTGGAAGTTGAAAATGCTGCTGTTCATAACAAATCTCAGCGCTCCGACGAAGATGAAGGTTCTTCAGAGGACTCGGAGAAAGAAGATATTTCCTCGGAGATTGATTTTGAAGGAGAAGCAGAAATTTCAAGAAAAATACTTGAAAATCTAATTGCATCTTCGGCTAAAGAAGCTCTTCCTTCTCTCATTGATGGTAACCCACCATCTAAAGTGAACAAGGAGCCAGTTCTTGATTCATCAAAGAAGTCATCTGATATGTCTGATAAAGTATCAAATGGGCCCGAAAAGTTAAGTGAAGGCAAAACATCTATTCTTAAGCCAGTAGATGAAGAGGATTTGAAGAGAACAGTTTATATAGGCAATCTTCCATTTGATATTAATAATGAAGAAGTGAAACAGCGGTTTTCTGGATTCGGTGAAGTACTATCCTTCGTACCCGTCCTTCATCAAGTTACAAAGTATGATTTATATTTCCTGATATATTTTTTTAATAACTGGATCCTCTGTAGTCTTTGTTGACTCCTTCCTTGGCGCAGACGACCTAGAGGCACTGGTTTTCTCAAGTTTAAAACGGCTGATGCTGCTACTGCTGCTGTTTCATCTGCGAATGTTGCATCTGGTGTCGGAATATTTCTGAAAGGCAGGCAATTGAAAGTATTGAATGCTCTAGATAAGAAATCAGCTAATGAAAAGGAATTGGAGAAGTCAAAAAATGACAACGTTGACCACCGAAATCTTAACCTTGCACAGGTCTTTTTTCCTTCAATGCTTATAAAATTGTCCTTTTCTCTACAGCCAAAAATTTCCAGCTTTTGTTTTCTTTATTTTGTATCATGGTCGGATCTTTTTTCTCTTCAATACCACGGACTCGAACATTTTACAGGAAGGTATTATTCTCGAGGGAACTCCAGCTGCTGAGGGTGTTTCTGCTAGTGATATGATGAAACGTCAAAGGTACATATCTTCGTGTATATCAATTGCTGTATTGTTGTTTCTGTATTAGCTTCTATGGTGACAGACGGTCGTCTATCTTTTAGTTGTATCTTAAATTTTATTGAGAAAGAAAAATAAAGAGTACAAGGATCTACTAAAGTAGAGCCTCAAAGGAAGGATGCAAACTAAAAGAGAAGTCCTCCAATCAAGAAAACAAGTCCTTAAGGGTAACTATAAAAGGACTTCACCATTATAAACCACAGAGCGAATCTAATAAGGCCTCAAACATCACTCAAAGATGTCTCTCAAGCCCTCTAAAAGTTATGTTGTTCCTCTATCCTGAAAGATCCCATGGATAGCATACTCCCCCAGACTTGCCATGTAGAGAAGGAACTTCTCAATCATCTCTCTACAACCCCTATGTCTAGACAAGCATTAAGCTAAACCTCTTAAAGAAATAACTCCAAAGGCTATGATCAAGGTCCTCAACTGATCACCTACAAAGAATGTTACACAATGGTCCAATCAAGTTGGGTACCTTTCTCGAAACCTGATCCAAGGTGTTTAGCTCTTTGATAGAGAATTTGCCACATAACAAACTTAACCTTCGTTGGAGTTTTCACCTTTCATGATGAGGCCAAGACAAATCCAGTCGAGGGAGAGGGATTGACGAAACAAAGGATGAATGATTTACAAAAAGACGTTTGGAAGGATAGGACTCCAGATTTGAACATCCTTTCTCTTTGGAATATAACAATACTCTCCAATCAAAGAAAGGGGGGGCCACAATAACCATCCTTTCCCATCGAACAAAGGAGTACAAAATTTTGAAATGGTCGAACAAGAGGTCAAAGAATAAGGCAAAACAACAACCACTGAATCGTTCCTCACTGAAGATAAATTGTGCAAACGAGGAAATAGGGAGTAGAGGGGTCTATCTCTCAATCACTTATCCTCCTAGAAAAAAGTATCATTCCCATCAACCACTAAACAATGAACATAAAGAGGAAAGAAAGGAAGCCCCTCAGCAATACCTTTCCGTCCAACCTTCCCCCGTGCTATTCATTCAAAGGGGAGCAGCCCATATTAGGACCTTATGCCACAAGGAATTGGACTCATAATAGAACCAACATTAGAACTGTTAGCATTACATGGGCTTATAACATGTTTATTTACTTCAGTGTTAGTTTCTAATGTGAATACATTGTACTTAATATTTATGTTAGATTATTTTTAGAAGTATAAATATTTTTTCCTTTTCCCTTTAGAAAGCCCAAAATCGTAACGTTTTTATTTTATGGCTAACCGAATAACACTTTCGCCCATCATATGTGCAGGCTAGAAAAGAAAAGAATGACTAAGCTTCAATCTCCGAATTTTCATGTTTCAAGAACTAGGCTCGTTATACACAATTTACCAAAATCAATGAAAGAAAAGGAACTTCAAAAACTTTGCATCGAAGCTGTTACCTCGCGAGCTACAAAGCAAAAACCTGTGATTCGCCAGGTTTGACCTTTCCAGAAATGTAGGAAATCCATTCGATGTTATCGATATTTTTTCCCTAACTTTTAATCTTATTTTGCAGATTAAATTCTTGAAGGATGTGAAGAAAGGAAAGGTACTAACAAAAAACTACTCTTGTGGAGTTGCTTTCGTCGAGTTTTCTGAGCATCAGCACGCCCTTGTAGCCCTGCGAGTTCTCAACAACAATCCAGGTAATAATTTTTCTCATTTGATAATCCTTAATTCTCGACGCCTCTAAAATTAGTGTGCCGAGGCAGCCCTTGAAAAAAAATAATGGTTCTTCGAACGCTGGAACCTACCTTGTGGTTTTAACAGGAGCAGTAGCATAGTTTGCACCTTATCCTATTGTAAAATAAATATCTGGTTTCTTGTAGAAACTTTTGGCCCTGTGAATCGCCCGATCGTAGAATTCGCTGTAGACAATGTTCAGATGTTGAAGCTACGGAAAGCGAAGTTACAAGCTTCGTATCAGGACAATACTGCCAACGTTCCGAAATCACTGCATCGTAATGCCGATACAAATGCTGGGGATATCCATTCAAACAAGACGAACTCCAGAAAAAGGAAAGCAACAGGCGATAATCGTCCAGTGAAGGAGAAAAATCGCAACGAAAACAAAAATGGCAATCATGTATCCAATGATATGGCGATGGAAGAAAGTAGAGACAGAAAAAAGAGGAAAATGCGTCCAGAAAGTGGTAACAATACAAACGAGTCACAGAAACAAAAACCAGAAGGACGAAGATCAATGCCTGAAAAATCGAGCAAGAGATCGGCACCCATGGATACTGTGAAAATAAAAGCTTCCCAGGAAGCAGATGTACAACACAAAAAGAAGGCAAAACATCAGGTAGACCAGCAGCAGAGGAAGAGGGCAAAGAAAAACAAGTTACCAGTAGGACAGGACGCCGTTGATAAGCTCGATAAACTTATCGAACAATATCGATCTAAGTTCTCGCAGAAGAGTTCGGATCCAGCTGATGGTGAAAAGAAAGGCTCTAAACAGGTTAGAAGATGGTTCCAATCATAAACAGGTTAGAAAATTTTGCAGGATGGCTAAGGATTGTTCCTTTGATCATTTGATGTCACACACACTTCTTGTTTGTTTTCTATTGCTATGAAATATGTATGGATAAAGCTTAATCGCATAGGAAGTGTAACATATAGTATTTATTACTTCCATATTTTGTATTGGATTTTTTAAAAAAACATTGATTAATCATTTAGTGAGAAATTTAAATTATCTTATTTGAAATCTAAATTTTGTGTTTCGAGAATTTTAAAGATATCGAACATCAAGGACTCATTGTGTAATTTTGTAAAGTTTTGGGATTAAATAGATACAAATTTTAAATTCTTAAAGGACTAATCTGCAATTTTACCATCTCGAAAAAAAAGTTGTTATAAAATGTTTAACAATGTTAGTCTCAATTTATTATTTTTGTATCGTAATAATTTATTTGCAAAATTAAATTTGTGTCTAAATTTATATCGACATTTTTTAAGGAATATATTTTTTTTTTCTATTAAATTGAATTTTGTGTCTAAAATTTTAATTATATACACAATATATTTTTTTAAAATGTCAAATTAAAAAAAATATATTACAATTAAAGCTGGGACAAAGCCCGCTTTCTTCGCTCCGCGAATGTGGGGCACCTTTTGGGTGTGGGATGCTCGTTTAACCTCTATATTCATCTCGTTCCTTGCGAATGTGGGGCACCTTTTGGGTGTGGGATGCTCGTTTAACCTCTATATTCATCTCGTTCCTTATTTACCTGGGTGAAATCTCGAAAATTTAGAATTCATTTGATAACTATTTATTTATTTTAAAAAATTAAGCTCATAAATATTATTTAATTACATTACACATATTTTTAAATCCATTAAAAAAAAAAAACTTCGTTTAATAATTCAAATGTTGAAAATTTTTAAAAATAAAAAAACTAAAAAATTGAAAATTGAAAATTTTGATAAAAGCTTTGTAAGTTAATCTACAATTTAGTGAATGTGTAAATATATTCAAATAAAACTTATTAGAATTGTAAAATATATTTTAATTACAAAATGAGTTCTTAAATTAAAAAATTGTGCCTATATTTTTTTTCAATTTTGTATTTAATTGTTAATTTAAAATTTTAAAGGCTAATTAATTTATTAAATGTGAAATTTGTGATTTTATAAGTTAATAATTAAATAAATAAATAAAATTAAAATTTAGGGAATAAATTTATAATTTCGAAAAAAGAAAACTGTTACAAAATCTGGCCTCATTTTCTCCGCCGTCGCGAACTATTTTTGGCTTTGGCATATGCTGCCACGTGACAACCAAATCCACTCTTCCGCCGGCCACTTCCCTTTTCACCGACGACATTGCAGGTAAACTCCGGCGACTAGATTTCCGGCGAAATTAATTCTTTATGATCATCCTGTTACTTCTTCCTTTCATTAGCTTCTATGAAACTTCTCTCGATTTTGCTTCTTCTCTTCTAATTCCAGGGCTCGCTTTTGATGGCCAAACCCAAGGCTCCGAGGCAAACCCTAGATTCTTACACTGTCAAACGCATCAACAAAACCATCAAAGGTAAAAAAATCCACTCTCTCTTCTTCGTCATCCTCTTTTTTATTGGAATCTTTCAGATGTTTCCGTTTTCGCGTCTGTTTCTGATCTTGCGGAATTTTTCGGATTTTTGTTCTTAGCCGGCGATTGCGTGCTCATGAGGCCCCCCGAACCCTCGAAGCCGTCGTATGTAGCAAAGATTGAGAAGATTGAGGCTGATTCTCGTGGGGCCAATGTGAAGGTCCATATTCGCTGGTATTACCGGCCGGAGGAATCAATTGGCGGTCGGAGACAGTTTCATGGGTCGAAGGAGTTGTTTCTCTCCGATCATTACGACGTTCAAAGTGCCGACACCATCGAGGGGAAGTGTACGGTTCATACATTTAAGAGTTATACCAAGCTTGATGCCGTCGGAAATGAAGATTATTTTTGCCGCTTCGACTATAATTCCACTACTGGAGCTTTCAATCCGGATCGAGTGGCTGTGTGAGTTCTTCTAGAATTTGTATTGTATTGCATATTCTATTGATGTGTTTGGCATTAAGTACTCCTGAGATGTGATCATTCTGACCTGATTTCACATGGGAAGAAATTGGTTTCTTCAGGTTTTCTGTTCATAACTCTCTGAACTGATGTTCTTAATTGCCATTTTTCATTGTAGGCATGTCACTCTTTACTTAAAGATCGATTTTCTTTCAGGATTCCATTCTTTTTACTGTATTATACACATATGTTCATATCTCACGTTAGCCATTTAAGCTCATGAATCTTCTTTTCGCGCATAGCTTTACCTGATTCTCCTGGTTCAAAATTTCAGCTGATTTTTTGTTGCAGGTATTGCAAATGTGAGATGCCGTACAATCCCGACGACCTAATGGTTCAGTGCGAGAGCTGCACTGATTGGTAAGCTGACTGTTTATGATGCTATTGATTTCATTTGCAGCCTTAACACATGCTTGTAAAGGTATTTGTTGTTCATAGTGGCGTGCCCGTGTTCTATATTCAGGGCATACGGAATAGGAAAATAATCACAGTAAAGTAAGTTCATGAAATTTAGCCAGTAGTATAATAATGAGCTCTCTATCTTTCAAATCATAAATTTGAAGTCTCCCATCTTGATTTGTAGGTACTTTCAGCTTTTTTATATTAGTGATGGAGTAAAGATTGTAAAATAGAGTTCCGAAAAACAATAGGCGATTAGCTAAACGAATAGTATGGTTCCAAATGCAATGTTTCGAAAATGCTGGATGCACTCTGATATGATATGTTTCAACTCGAACAATAAGCTTTATGAGCTAATTTATATCATTAAAGGATATCTGAAATTCAAGTTTTTAAAGTTTCATACAAATCTTTTCTTATTAGAATCTTCATTTGGAGGACTTTACGTAAACCTGTTTGTAATTACACCACATTGCTTCTTTTCTTAAGATTAGTATTTCTTTCTGTAACCCCATTTGAGAGGGTTTGTGGCCTGCGGTTGGATGTAATTCTTTTTCTTTTTCTTAGTTATAAGTCTCTTTTATTGGAGGCATCCTCCAAGTTTCTCGGTTTCGGAATAATCTATATTTGGTTTTTTGTAGTCATCTCTCATTGGCAACCCCTTAAACAAGGGAAAAAGAAATCATGTGGCTTCAGCTCTCTAGATCTATTTTATGAATCTAATCTTTGGTTGGAAAGGAACAATGGGATTTTAATGGCAAGGAAAACCATATAGACAAGTTCTTTTACAACGTTTTGCATCAGCTACCAAACGGTGTGAAGTATACTTTTAGTTCAATTGCTATAGTTTAGTTGAAGTTCACAATAATTGGAGTGTTTTTTGTGATCTTCCATGGTTTGGGTCTTAGTTTTCCCTCTTTATAATTTCATACCATTCATATCATTTACGGGTTCAAGTCCAACTCTAGGGTGCAATATCTAACAACCAAAAAAAAAAACTCGTCTTCTAGGCTAAGCTGAACATAGTTTTGTTGGTTAAGACATTATATTCTCGATCAAAAAATCTAAATCTTCCACTCTTACAGGTTGAACTCAGAAAAAGAAAAAAATAGAATAAGATAAAACCCGTCTTTTAGAGCTGGTCTTGAGTGGGCGAAGCCTTCCTATAGATTGTTGGACTGTGTCATTAGCATAATGTAAGAAATTGATCGAGATGGCATATATTAACGAGGAAATAGAACAATAAAATTATAGAATTATTTTTCAGGAAATGATTTCGAGTATTAAATCTGCTTTCGTTTTACTTACCTTTGACGTTTCTACATCGATTCTGCTAAGATATTTTGTGAATCATTTGCGTAATGTATGGCTTTATATCATAAAATCTGTATCTTAAAGCGGATGATATTCTTGATTTAGGTTTCATCCCGCTTGTATAGAAATGACTGCAGAAGAAGCTAAAAAACTTGACCACTTCTTCTGTGAAAGCTGTTCTTCAGAGGATCAAAAGCTGCCGAGTTCACAGTCTACATCTAAATTTCCAGAGACGAAGGTATTTCTGAACCTGCTGAAAATAAATGCTCTTTGTTAAATGTCACTGTTTCGAAATTCGGGGTCAAACTTTATAATCTAATTCCACGTTGTGATATTTTAAACTATCCCCCGTTTCATAGATCCTTAACGTAGCATGTGACAGTCGTGTCATGCACATACTTTTTTGGTTGTTGGTTGAAGTTCATTCTTATCTTAGGTATTTCTCCTTGTTTGGGTGATAGAATGGGCAGTATTTCTCCTTGAAGAAGTCATATTGCTTGACTAGAAGCTAACAATAAAGGTAATGTAGATAAGAAAATGGCAAAAAGTGGATACCACCTACTTAAGGTTTGATATCCTTTAATGTTTCGTTAACAATCAATGTGTTATGGTCTGACAGTTGTCTCGTGAAAATAGTTCAAAAATGTCACACGCTAGCTCGAACACTTACATAACTAACTTGGAGACCTATTAACACATGGAAGTGTTACTAGCGGTGTACAAGTTAGATAATCTGGTTCAATCGTTCATTTTGTTTTAGTTAGTTTCGTTCATGAGTATTTAGAGCAATAATTCTAAGTGTGGCTATTACTTTCTAGCTATGGGAATATGGTTGTCATGATGAATATATGTTTTAACGTTATTTCAGGTGGATACAAAACGACGCCGGAGGTGACGATAGTGTAAATATACAAAATACGGTGACTTAGAGTCGTTAAGAACCAACGAGAAGAGCATCTAACTTTCTAATGAGTTGGAACAAGTGCATATAGATGTAGGATTGTGCATATACTACTAGCTAGCTCTAGAGTGTTGACATTCATTGCAGGTAGAGAGAGACTGGTTTGAAATGTATCGAAGTTCTTTGATTACAATGAACTGAACCAAACCAAACCGAACCGAACCAAACCAAAACCTTTGTTTCATTTCCTGCAAAACTTCATGTGGGGTTGTTGTGTGTTGGGTTTTCTTTGATTAACTTGGTGTTGTTGTTGGGTTATTGAAGAAAAATTTGGTTTAGAATGCTAAGTTACTCCTTAAGCTTAACCATGAATTTATTGGGTTTTGTTTGTTGAAATTGGGTGGTCATATAAACCAAAGATTTAACTTCAAATTATCACAATAATGCCAATTTATTGTATGCATAACTTTTTTTTTTTTTTTGGAATTTTAGTTTTAGTTGATTGTGATCGAGAAATTTGAAGTTTTTCTTGGTGGGTCGAGAATGTTTGATTTATCAATTTATCAGATAAATAATTAGAGGCTCGTGTAATTCCGGGTGAATTAAGCGGAATTAAGCAAATACTAGGTTGGGTTAATGAACTTATCCAACAAAATGTTTGTCTGGACTAGAGTTAGGACTAGAGTTAGTTTACGTCTTTGCTGTGCTACTCTTCAACTTATTATTATTTTTTTAGTATAACAATTAGAATATCGAAATTTGAATATCTGACCTTAAGAAAAGAAAAGTACATGTTAATCATTAGCGAGCTCTCACTCAAGATTTCAATAAATAAAATAAATATTTTTATTTTAAAATTTTAGAATGACAAAATAGAGAATTAGAAAATGGAAAAATTAAATAATTGTAACCAAAAATTAGATTTAAATCAAATAAAAAAAGTTATCCCTAAATTCAGGGGAATCCGTCCCCACATATATTAACGAACTAACTGAAAATGGCGGGAAATTGGATACCGCTGACGTTAACCAATCCACACCGTTGAATTTTAGTGGGACCCACGGGATCTTCTGAATCTATGGTCATAAATCGCACTCGAAAATAACTGACCGTACAAGACCGTGTTTGGAAAATTATCCTTTAAAAGGACCGCTAGAATCACATGGTTCGGAGTTTCTTTTTGTTCGCCGTGATCGCCGCCACCGCCGCCGCCAAACTCTGCTCATCGGAGTCTTTGGCCTCACCGCACTCCGTCGAATGCGACGGCGATACACTGATTCGTCAAGTTGTCGACGATGGAGATTTCAAGCGTCACCCTCTCGGATCGGAACATCATTTTTCACTCTTCAAGTGAAGGTTCGGGAAATCATATGCCACCGAGGAAGAGCACGATCTTAGGTTCAAGATCTTCAAGGCTAATATGCGACAGGCGCTACGCCATCAGTCATTTGATCCGTCCGCCATTCATGGCGTCACTCAGTTCTCCGATTTGACTCTTTCCGAGTTTAGGGAGGCATTTCTAGGGCTCGGAAGAAACCGTCTCAGGCTTCCTGTTGATACCAATACGGCTCCGATTCTTCCTACGGAGAATCTTCCGATTCATTTTGATTGGAGAGAACGTGGTGCTGTAACTGCTGTAAAAAATCAGGTACCGTACTATATCTCAAATCTCCTGTTTAATGGCGAATTTTCAAGTTCTAGGCGTGTTTTGATTCTTGTTCTTATGCTTTCTTTCTGGAGGATATACGCCTATTCCATTTGGTTACCTTTGATTTCTGTTTTTACACGAATTTTAATCTGTGGAAGTTTGAAGGACAATTGTTAATCTGAAATGCACTTATACTTGTGTCTTCATCCATAGTTCTTACAGCATATATAAATATTTTACAAGAAGCTGATTGTATTCTAAAGCAATTTCTTTGTAACTATCTGCTATCTTACCATTTGGGGTTGTTTAAAAGTTTAAAACCAGCTTTGAACATCTATATTCGATCAGGGATCTTGCGGATCCTGTGGAGTTTCAGTACAACCGGTGCTCTTGATGGTGCTAACTTCCTTGCGACAGGGGAACTTGTTAGCTTAAGCGAACAGCAGCTGGTAGATTGTGATCACGAGGTTCGCTTCCTTCTCTATTTTAAATAGCTTTGTAATTTCTCTGTTCTTCTCACTCCCACGTATAAATTGATCTTGATAGCTAACTTTATTTGAATTTAAAAAGTGATTCATTTCTTGTGAATATCGGGAATCTTAATATGTAACGGTTCATGCCCACAGCTAGTAGATATTGTTCTCTTTGAGCTTTCCATTTCGGACTTCCCCGTATGCTAGGGAGAGGTTTCCACGCCCTTATAAAAAATGATTCGTTCTCCTCCCCAACCGACGTGGGATCTCACATAATCAACTCTTGATGTTTCCTTTGAAGTTTCTCCCAGCTTCATTGATTGTTGTCTTGGGTTACTGTTAATTTTTTCAATCACTAGCTAGGAATATTCTGGTGATTGCTTGGTTTGTTTGTTATTCTTGTTTGATGATGATGGCTGCTAATCTTTTTTCTCACAAAATTTATGTCATTTGTGCAAAATCAGAAGCTATTATTCATAGGTGTAACGAGGGCATGTTTGTAACACAAGCTAAAATCAGTTTGAATTGTATTCAACTTGCATTTAAAGGTGTAAAATCAAACACTAAATTAATTTTGAATGATTAAAAGATGTATGGGAAGATGATATGAACCATTAGGCTATGGTTGAAGGAGAATCCATGCCATAATTCTGTTTCCTCTCTAGTGATACTAATCTGAAACCTTTGAACTTGCATTTTATAAATTCTGCATATATCTTCTGCACATGGCAGTGTGATCCAGAGGAAGCTGGTTCCTGTGACTCTGGTTGCAATGGTGGCTTGATGAACAGTGCATTTGAATACACATTAAAAGCTGGTTGCGATCGTGAAGCCTGTAAGTTTGACAGGTCCAAGATCGCTGCATCAGTTGCCAATTTCAGCGTTATTTCACTTGATGAGGATCAAATTGCTGCAAATCTGGTGAAAAATGGCCCACTTGCAAGTAAAATACCCCATCAAATCATATAACTTTCATTACTCTGATACAGATTCTATATGTCCTTAAGAACATCCAATATGGATCTAACTAGAATCAGCAGCTAAATTCTGGGTTTTTTTTTTTTTTTTTTTTTTTTTTTTTTTTTTTTNTTTTTTTTTTTTTTTTTTATATACCTCAATGCAGTTGCTATCAATGCTGTGTTTCATGCAGTCATATATAGGTGGAGTATCTTGTCCATTCATATGTTCAAAGCTGTTGGATCATGGAGTTTTGCTGGTGGGTTATGGCTCAGCTGGCTATGCTCCCAAAATCACAGGGGTCAAGGTCGGCCAATGAGAGGGGGATACGCTTCATCGTCGAGAGGGAAACAGCCCGGATCACCAGCTTCAGAATGAGAGACAAGGTCTATTGGATCATCAAAAACTCATGGGGAGAAAATGGATACTACAGGATCTGCAGAGGAAGGAATATTTGTGGAGTTGATTCCTTGGTCTCAACTGTTGCAGCTGTTCATACCCCAATTGCAGCAGCAGGTCAGTAAATTGGATCTCTCTTAACCCTGTAATTGACTCAAATGTGTGAATTCTAAGCCTTTAGCTCGCTCCTTTTGTTTCTCTTTTTTTTATTGGATTCATTATTGTTCTCCTGTTCCATAAAATATGCCAAGAAAACAGAATTATCTGGTTCAAGTACATTCCCTTCTTATACTATCACATTTTAAATGAAATGGAAGAGATTCAAATTGATACATAACTGCCCCTTCTATTTGATTACTACTGATTGGATCAAAAATAATCGGGGGATGAATCGAAAATGAAATAACTACCCTTTCTATTGATTACTACTGATTGGATAAAAATAATTGTGGAATATAGGATTCCAACTCTCGGGATGAATAAAAAATGAAATATTTATTAGTCCCTAATGAAATTTAGAAGAATTATATGTATACCTATAGGTACATAAAAAAAACGAAGGGAACCGATTGATAAATAGATCTAATCGCAAGTTCGAGTATAAATTTATAAGGATGAAATAGAAAATGATACGATCAAAGAGCAAAGAAATTGTTCGATCCTCTTCATTTGATTTCATAAATGTTTGCAGGCATAAATGCCTATAAACATAGGGAAACTGACTCAATAACCTTGTTTATCACGCTAGCTCGTCGGTGATACCACTTATAAAGGCACTGGGGACCGTCTAAGAACCCAATTTATTTTCTATTAAAAAGGAACAAGTAGTGCTGATGCCCAAAACCTCAGGCTTAGGCACTCCTCAACAAGGGCAATGGCAGTGCCAATTACCTTAACCATATTTAAATTAAAGAATCAATACAAACCACTTCTGTGCACAAACCAAACCAAATCAAAACAGAGCTTTTATCTCATGGGCTTCATGTTGAAACTGAAGATTATTATTCATCATCTTCATCTAGCAATGCAAATGAGAAAGGAAGGAATTTGTAGCCGTCTCCCTCGTAGAACTTGTTTTGGAACTCGACCCAATGAAGACGCAGTGCGTGAAGGAAAGCACTTAAAGTCTCCATCAACAGCAACACACCAACGGTAGCGAAAATGAAAACAATGATGCCTACTATTAAGATTACAATGTTGTTGAACCTAAGAGGAAATAAAACTTTTTGTTAATGTTATGTTATAACCCTTGGTAATTTTTTTAATGCAAAACAGAGCTTTCATAAAAAAAATGTGAGATCCCACATCAGTAGGGGAGGAGAACGAAACATTATTTATAAGGGTGTGGAAACCTCTCCCTAGCCGACACATTTTAAAAACTTTGGGGGGAAGCCGGAAAGGAAAAGTCCAAGGAAGATAATATCTGCTAGCGGTCGGCTTGGATTGTTACAAAAACGAAGGAAGTTACAAAAAAAAGTGGAAGCTACCAGAAGCTCCAAAAAGGAGCTCCAATCGAGTAAAATAAGACTTAACGAGTAACTACGAAAAGACAGCTTCTGATCTTCAATGAAAAACATAGAATCTAACAAAAGTTCTCTTTCGCCCTAAAGATTCTATAGTTTTTCTCACACCAAAGTTCCCAGATAATGCAACAATTGGTAATTACCATTCACTACCACCAGCTTAGATGATTATATAGAATGCTCTAAAAGCACAACAGCTGTATAATGCGGCCTACCATTTAGGTGCATCAATAGGTCCAGTTCTCTACATCTCCTAGTCTATAATTCAGAAAGAAAAAGAAAAAAAAAAAAAAAAAAAAAAAATTAAGGGCAAAGAAGGTATATGAAGAAAAGTTACGTACCCCGCAGATAGAACGAGAACCTTGTCGTAAAACACGCTTGACAACTCTGAGTGCGCAAGACTAGATAACAAAAAAAGAAAATAATTAACAAATAAATAAAAATACCAAACCTTAAAAGAGAACAGGTCACTGAAGACAATTAGTTATTACTAGCACTCCGCGATGTTCATACATAACAAACGAAGATTTTTTTTTGAAGGGAACATTGGAGTCTTTTAACTCCATATGGCATTTATTAGGGTTCTAAGTTCTAACCGAAGTTCATAATTTCAAGTTCTGAACATTATATTTCATTCACATGTATATGAGATGTGAGATCCCACGTTAGTTGGAGAGGAGAACAAAATATTTCTTAAAATGGTGTGGAAACTTTTCCCTAGTAAACGCATTTTAAAACCTTGAGGGGAAGCCCAGAAGGAAAGCCAAAAAAGTACAATATCTGCTAGCAGTGGGCTTAGAGCTACACACCGGATAGTGTGCCAGCGAGGACTCTGGGACTCGAAGGGTGGTGGATTGTGAGATCCCACTTTGGTTGGGAGGGGAACGAAACATTTCTTATAAGAGTGTGGAAACCTCTCCCTTGTAGACGCGTTTTAAAATCTTGAGGGGAAGCTCAGAAGAGAAAGCCAAAGAGAACAATATCAGCTAGCAGTGATAGTAGACGCGTTTTAAAATCTTGAGGGGAAGCCCAGAAGAGAAAGTCAAAGAGAACAATATCAGCTAGCAGTGAGCTTAGACTGTTACACCAGATGTGGCAATGTGACGGAGGAAATGGGAGAAAATGGAAAAAAGAGGTACCATTTGAATTTACCTTTCCAAATAGTGAACTCTATAATCGATAACGAGTGGTTCTTATAATCAAAAAAATAAAAATAAAACAAAAACAAACAACCGGTAGAGTGGCAATAAAATACACAACCAAAAAACTGAAAATGAAAACCACTTGATTTATTTACCTTAAAGCCCATAGACGAAGATAGGAAGCTGTATTTGACACTGCTCCAAGCACAAATTCAATGGTGTGTATAAGTTGATGCACAAAAACCTCACTGAACTCGAACTCCTCATGACCATGTGAATCGTGATGCGAATCCAACTCAAGGGAATCATCACCACTTGGAAGAGGTGCATAAGACTGACCTTGGAACCTCTGAAGGAAACACGATTGTTAGAACCTAGTCAAATATAACAAGGGATCCCCCACCCAGCCAAACACACAAAAACACAACCAGGGCTTGTAAGAGCATCCAAAGCAGACCTGTTCGTGCTGTTTCTTCAAAAGGAAAGGCTTTGGAAGCAGCATCCATGGTACAGCAACAAGAGCCAGTAAGAGCAGCACAATCTGGAAATAGGAGGGAAAGAAGATGAATATGAGGACAATAAATACGAGTTCATAGAAACATTAGTATGAGTGGGAGGAGACCTGAACATTTTTCTGCCCAGGAAAAAGTTGATTTTCAGCCAGATCTTCAGTGGGGCCGAGAAACATGTATATCATTACGTGGTACAGATCGGCGTTCGAACCAGTGCACCACTTTACGATGATGAGAAGGGAAAGATAACCGAAAAGGCTGTTCAGAAATATCATTTGTGGAAGGAATTGGAACCTGAAAATTGTACGCACAAGTCAATCCAATGTTGGCTAACAAGCAAAGCAAACCATTTATTTACAATCCTCTGTATTACCAACCAATCCTCAAACTATTAACTAATATGTCCTTCCTACCGTAATGATATTCATCATTCTATCCTAACTTTTTTCTTACCAAGCTTTCATTGAGAGAAATGATAAGTACAAGGACATACAAAAAACTTGTCCAACAAAAAGGAGTCCGGACCTAACTACAAGAAAGGCCTCCAATCCGACCTATTAAAACTAAGCTCATAATTACAAAAGAAGTCGGGTAACAGATGTACACAAAGAAGCATTAAACCTAACACCATCCCAACCTCCTCCCACAATCTCGCCCCCTCTCCAAAGATCCTATTATGTCTCTAAGTCATGAGCCCCACACGAAAAAAGAAGCTAGCGTGCCACAAAACTCTGCCCTTATCTCGAGAGGGGGCATTCAGAAACGCCTCCTTAATCATATAGCAACAGCACTTCCTATCATGATTCACCCCTAATACAAATCAGAAATATCTCACTATGTAAAAACATGGAAGAACGACAGAAAACTAAAAATGGAACAAAACAACTCACCAAATATTGATGCTGTTCTTGAAAAATGTAGCATTGAAATAGCTTATTATAATTCCAAGGTTCATTTGTGCAACTCCAAGGAGGATAGACATTTTCATTTTCAGAGAGTTAAGAAATGGAAGCTCACTTCGAGTGCCATGCCATACAGGATCCAAGCCAAACGGATACGTAGAACCCGCCTTTATCAACCCCACAGTGGTAGAATCACTACAATGGCGAGGATTACAGGACTGACCATCATTACCAAGTCTCATAGCATGAATTACAGAAAAACATGGACAGAGTACATTAAAGGTTACATTGATATACCTGCAATCAGGACTACGACATGCATAGGCTGAGCGACCAAACAGTTCAAATGGGACTGAGAAGAACTCATTATAGATCAGACCTGTGTATATTGAAAATAGTGACATCATTAAAATGACATAGCGTCCACCGAAGGCCATTTCAGTGATATCTCCAAGCTTCTGAAATTTGAAAAGGAAAAAACTGTTAGATTTCACCAAATCCCCTCTAAGTAACAAGCTTTCTCGAAGAAAAAGATCCAACGAAAAGATATTAAGGAAGAGAAATAGAAGCATTGCCATCTGGGTCAGAATCCTAACTGTTAGGACGGGCCCATATTGATGGGAATAACATCATATAGTTCTGAGAACTTCTGGGTTAAATTAGTAGTAAGTGCTCGGAAATTACCTGAGAGGAAAGTTTCTTTTCCCGCAATATAAAATACAGTGTTGCAAGTAACAGACATATTCCATGCCCCCAATCACCAAACATAACAGCAAATAGAAATGGGAACGTGACGATGGTATATACACCAGGATTGGCTTCTTGATACTTTGCCACCCTAAAGTAACATAACAGATTAAGTTCAGTCATATTTCTGCCAGTAACATGTTGACCAAGATGCATTTAAACTAGGAAGATCTGCCAGAGACAATAAGAAATTGACAAAGTTCTTAACCTCCTCCTACCTAATTAGAAAGTGACCAAGTTCTTAACCTCCTCCTACCTAATTAGAAAGTACTACTCGGGAGAACGAGAACGAGAACGAGAATATTACAACATGGAGCATGATCTAGCTAAAAATATTAATACCAGGTTACTGAAAAGCGCGGGGAGAGAGACCTCTTTTGAATATGACAGGGAAGATAATATTAAGTTAATGTTTCAAGTATTCTTCAAAACAATGATAACCATGAAATATGGAAAAAGGAAGCTCAAGACCGAACGGAAAATTATAAAAAGGCTTTGCCACCAAAGTCCACAAAGAAACATGGAATCTAAGAAGGACAAGTGATTTATAGAAAATCAGACTAACTTACCCATATGCATCAACAATTTCTTGAAAAGCAGTGGAGAATTTGTTTGTTCGAAAATAAGTAGGCGGTGCTTCTGTAGTTAATAAAACCTGGAAAATTGCTCCAACTTGGGAGTTGGAATCAGATGCTGCTCGCTGGAGTGCTTCCTGAATCTGAAATATCAAGTTTGGTGTCAAAAGTAATATTCAATTCTTGTAACAAAAGGCTCAATTTTTATTTACGACGCTCATAGAACAAACAACTAAGCAGAAGATTACCTGTTTTGTTGCAAAAACAGGACCCCACCCCTCCGCGACCAGACATTGTTTGGTTACATCAAGGCTAAGCATGTTCAAGATATGGTATATGGATTTTTCCTTCCTCGCCTTCCGAGTTCAAAAAGTAATGTAAGAAAATTAGAACACCACATAAAATATGGAAATCCACATTACAACCCAGAAATAGAGTAGAGTTTATGACAGACCAAGAGATTCCAATTTTCAAAATGTTCTCCAATAGTCTGCAATAGATTAGCCCGGTGCAGCAGCCCTACATCTATGGTAGTCTTCAGCTCAGCCAGTTTTCCAGAAACCTATATTCATGGTATTATGTATTTTAAGTTAGAACGCAAAATATCGAAATAGAAACGCAGCAGGAAACTGATAATTATAATGAAAAATGCAATAACACAAACAATCTATATTCCAACTGATATTTTAAGCTTACGCCTTTTCAACTTGGAAACCGAAGAGGCTTCATGATTAAAAAATTTAATAGAAACAACCAAACATACATGGATAACCTACTAGACACGAACAAAAAAGACTCCTCAAGTAAACTCCGACGTAAGAAATATTTTGATCTGCTAAATCAACACAAACCACAGGCAACAGAAAACCCATATCGAGCAAATAATAAGAAAAGCCAAGCTTTGTAGAAAACAAGAATAACTTTAAATTCATAGGCAAGAGACACCTAGGAGATCAAATTCAATTCAAGCAGGAACAGATTCAATACCTCGGCAATCATTTGGGATTGTTTCGCCAAGTCCTCAGTAAAAGGGTATCGATTTGCTCCAAATGCCTCACATATTTTTAGAATCTTATTCTTTGCTCTTTCTCCAGAATAGAAAACAACAAACACGTTTTTCTCAACCTGTAGTCGACATTGGACAAAAAGATTAAGATATAACAAAAGTTGATGCACGATCACAAATCAAGTTTTATGCACCAATAAACATCACGAATAGAAATTATTTTGAGTATAAATATCATGAATTAAGATCGTATTTAAAAAGTATATATAACAATTCATGAGAGGGGAGGGGGATCATAGGAACCAACAATGAAATTGTCCCAACTAATCAAGTTCTGGACATCTAATGCTCGTGCTACTAAGAGGTCGCAAATGCATGAAAAAGTAAGCACAATCGTTACAATACAAAAAATTACACTGTATTTACTACCTTCTCTCCAGAGATAGGATCTGGAACAGGATCCTCAACTACAGCCTGCTTCAGAAACACATTACCCCTGGTAGCACGAAAAAGTATCCTCTCAAATGCCATAGATTTTCCCCGAGGAACAAGACCAGAAAGAAATCCCAAATTAACCGGCTTCGACTGATCCACAGATGATTCCTTCATCACAAGGGGAATGGAATTAAACTATGTAAAAATTGAAGATCGCTTAAACATGAAAAGAAAAGGTCAAAATTGTACTTGTTCCAACAACAATGGAACTTCTATTGAATCTCCACCAACTCGTCTTGATTCAAACTCTCTTTGCTGCTCTATGGCACTGCTTTGCGCTGCACCGAAAAAGTCACCAGCCTAACAAAAGGAAATTCATCAACTTTCTAACTCATAGGTTGAATGGAAAACTGACAAATTTGCTTATCACAGCATTTCTCTAATCCCAAAGATTCCAACATTATGACCATGAATAATATACGGAAAGAAGCTAGCATGCGACTATTTTCTCGAATCACATGATTTGACGGGAAATGACTAACTTTTCTAGGTTAAAGTTCAAAAGGATTACCTTCTGTAGAACAAGCTTATACTCCACAAGTTCATTGTAGGAACGCTGTAGCTTCTCACTATTAGCATTTATCTCAATCAGTTCTGCCTCAAGCTCACCAAGTTTGACCTTCAATGTGATAAAAAAGAAAAACGGTCAAGACATGAAGCACAAGAAACCATTTTAGGTAGTAATAAACTTGTAGGATACCTCAAGGTCATCTATATTGATATCAACTTGTGAAATGGAGCTTTTGCTTGGCAACCCAGCCTTCAACATTTGTTCCTTGAAAAAATTCAATTTGCGTGCGATCTCTCCACATCTTTTAATCTTGTTAGAACCAAGAACAAGAAAGGTAAGTTCAACAGAGAAAGAGAAATGTAGATGTAATTTAAAGTGACAAGTATTGCGCATAGCAGAGCTCAAATTTGATCATTGCCAAACCATTGTATATATCATAGTAGCACAGACAATTGATCCACATTTGGGATATGGGTCGAGACATACCTGTGCAGCATAAGTACGCTGGAACGGGCTTTTTTCGGCATTGAGCTGGAAAAATTAATACATTGAGTATCAGGAATAGCAGAACAAATGACAATGGAAAAAACTGTTCTAGAAGAACCAAGAGTTAGCAGCATGCTGAATATCAATTTTGGAAATGACTACATGTGATATATGAGTGTTCTACTTCAACAGGTAAGAAAACAGCAGGAAACTGGTACACATTTACAACTCTAGTAATGACTCACAACATCAATAAGTATCATGTTCCATCAAAAATACATATGCTATAATACTACCAAAAAAAAAAAAAACATAAGAAAAATAATATTATAACATGTATAATAAATATATTCCTCCAGTATAAGGATCAGGCGCGAGACTAGCCCTTCGTGTTTCATCTGAGGTGGCAAAATCCTGTCCATACGGCTAAATATTTTGGGAATTTTAGTTCAACGAGAATACACTCAGCAATAAATGAACTGTTTAAATCATGAGAAATCTGTTGTTGTAGTGATACAAACAAAATTAGATAGTCTCAAAGGAGCTTAAAAATATACGTCTTAGTTCAAGTTATAGTATCAAGTTAATTACTATAACAGCCTAAACCCACTACTAACAGATATTGTTCTCTTTGTGCTTTCCCTTTCAAGCTTCCTCTCAAGGTTTTTAAAACATGTCTGCTAGGGAGAGGTTTCCACATCCTTATAAAAATGTTTTGTTTCCCTCTCCAACCAGGGTGGGATCTCACAATCCACCTCCTTCGGGACCCAGCGTCCTCGCGGGCACTCGTTGCCCTCGCCAATCGATGTGAGACCCTCCAATTCACCCTCCTTCGAGGCCAAGCGTCCTTGCTAGCAAACCGCCTCGTGTTCATCCCCCTTTGAGGCTGAACATCGCCCAGTGTCTGGCTCTGATATCATCTGAAACAGCTCAAGCCCACCACTAGCAGTTATTGTCCTCTTTGGGCTTTCTCTTTCGAGCTTCCCCTCAAGGTTTTTAAAATGCGTTTGTTAGGGAGAGGTTTCATATGGAGCATAAGCACAAAAAATTTGGAGACCGAACATCATGAAGAACAATTACATCAGAGTATAACTAAGACAGTAGGAATTTTGAACTGCTGAATACTATCCTATATTCAACCTTTGCGCGGGTTTTAGAGTTCCTTCGTCGCCCATTTTCACTAACTATCAAGCCCTGTTTCCAAGGACAATTCCATGAGACAAAATATGCTGTCCTACAAGCTGACAATTACTGGAAAATCAAGCAACGAAGCGTACAGTGAAACTCAAACCAAAAAATCAATTGAAACTACCAGTGGTTGCAAGAAATTCAAGAGAATTTACATCCTCGTAACACATAGCCATCACAGTGAAGCACAATAAACTAAGAACACTAGCAATCAAGTTCAATCTAAGCATCAAAAGAGTACGTGCAGCACAACCTCATGATTGCCAAGCAACAGAAACAAAAACAAGCATCCAGATCACACAATCTAAGCAACACGGAATTTCTCCCCAACAAAACAGAAATCAAATAACAGGAAGATTAAAAAGAGAGTGCAAGCGAGAAGGTGCACATACATCTTTGAATTGGAGAAGGCCGAGATCACCAAGGTAGGAGATAGTGCGATGCGCAGACTCGATGGGAATGATGAGCTGCACCAGCTGCATCGGCTCGGAGCGGAACAGATCCATGGATGGACAGCAACCTCCTCGGGTATCGCCCATTGTTCCAAGACCTTCCTCCGACGAAGATCTTCAGCGCCAATCTGAGAATCTTGATGGGGGCTGAGAAGAATAGAACAGAGACGAATCTGGTGAGGACGATGAAGAAGAAGAGGAGATGAGTGGAATGCTATTGATCGTAGGCGACACGAGCATCCACGTTAACATGATTCCATCTCTTCTGTTTTTTTTTTTTTTTTTTAATATTAAATTATTAAATCGTATCAAATTAGTTATTTAATTCATAATTTTTAAAGTTTTTTTTTTTAATTTTTTTTTATTAATTTTACTAAGAATAAAAACCGAAACGATAAAAAGTTGGAATAAAAATTCAGGTAAAGAATATATATTATTAAACTAAAAAATAAATAACTGTCATTTTGTAATTTTAATTAATCAAAATTCCACAAGTAATGAGATTTATAATCACTATTTATTTTTTATTTCATTTTTATAAATTATAATTAATTGAAACTAAATTTGCATCATCTAACCAAACATTAGTATTAATTACCGTTGATATTAATAACACATTCAATTTAAGCGATAATAATTGAAAGGCAATCATAAATATTCAAGATGAACTTACCCGAACCATAAAAAAAATGAAGACTTTACTAAAATCCTCTAGAACGTGGATTAAGAAGCAAGTTCAATCTAATTCAACTAGTTAAGAGCACGTATCAAATTATAATATTTATTGATCGATTAAACTTACTTAAAAATTTAGTAGAACTAAATGATACGACCAAATACCAACTTAATTACAATTTAATTGGTTAAACATTGATAACTTAGATCAAATATAAAAAAAAAACGTTTTGTTTCTGATGATCATAGATATGCAATCACATGGAATAACTGAACTTGGGATCGTAGTTTCAAACTATAACTATGAATAGTTCTTGAAGGGAATGTTCGAATCGAGTTCCACCTTAATGTAATATTCTCGAACAAGAAAAAAGGAGAGGAAAAGGCTATCACTATATAACTACCTGCAGTCACAACTATATTAGTCATGATTAAACTTAAACCAAAAGATAAATATTGTTACAGCAAGCGAGAGCAAAGCCTAGGGGCGTCCACGGATAAACCACTCCAAAGTGATAATGTCTCAAAACGAGGAGGCCAGATAGAAACAAGCTCTTAAACTTCCAAGACAAAGAAGATTGACCCAATCAAAGAGGCGATAAAATCTCTCGACTCTTGATCTTCTACAAATTTCTCAATCGAAGGAGTTCTCTTTGTCTAATTCGTAGTCTCTATCCAATGATTTTTTCTATTTGTGGAGGACCTCAAAGAGACCGTGACTGCCCAAATCAAGATAAATTGATGTTCTATACAACAAGAATAGGACATTCGAATGATATCCTTAGATGCCAAATATGGATGTTTTTCTCAGGCCATGGCTCCATACCTCTGAAGTGATCAATATCTCTTCAAGCTCCTCACATTCTCTTTATGCTATCACCATGGATCGCTACAAATCCCTCACTTGCAAGTGTTGATACCGCATTTCTAAGCTGCATTGCCATAACATTCATAGTTATTATTCGTCAATTTTGTTGGGGGGTGGGGATGTTGGTTTGTAGAGAGAGAGAGGTAATGTACGTTGTTGAGATGGACTTCGTTATCAGGATTCTGCTTCTTCAGCTCATCCAGCAACTACAGAAGAATTGGAAGAGATTTAGAAGAGCTATAACAAGTGAAGTTCGTGCACACAGTAAAGAGTTAGCAGCAGACCTCTGACAGGCGGATGGAAGGCCCTCCGAGCTGCATTTTCTCCATGATTATGTTGCGAGTTGCCGATAATAAACTCTCCCTTCGCATCCGTTCGCTTGCCGATACTCCCGTGTTGATCAGATCCATGTCAATGGTTCCTGAAATTGTATTGCATAGATGAAACATTGAAGTTAAGATATGAGAGTGAAACCTTAAAGGATTTATATGAGATCCCACATCGGTTGAAGAGGAGAACGAAGAATTTTCGGTGTGGAAACCTCTCCTTAGCAGACACGATTTAAAACCTAGAAGGGAAAGTCCAAATAGGACAATATTTGCTAGTGGTGGGCTTGGGCTGTTACAAATGGTATCAGAGCCAGTCACCGAGCGGTGTGTTAGTGAGGACGCTAGGCCCCCAAGGGGGTGGATTGTGAGATCCCACATCGGTTGGAGAGGGGAACGAAGTATTTCTGGTGTGAAAACCTCTCCCTAGCAGACGCGTTTTAAAATCTTGAAAAGAAATCCAGAAGGGAAAACTCAAAGAAGGACAATATCTACTAGCGGTGGGTTGGGTGGGTTTGGGCGGGTTTGGGCTGTTACAATTTAAAAGAGATTTAGAGGCATTGCAAAACAGCTACCTGTAGAATGATCGGTTGCAGACTGCTGCATTGCAACTTCCAGAAGCCGGAATGCCTCAAGAACATCGCCCTTTTCAACCTGAATGCATTAGAACTTATGTCCTGTTATACTGACTATGAACAATAATGAAAAAGGAAAAAAGCAACTTCACTAACCCATTCTGAAAAACGTATACGAGCAAGGGCTTCACTTAAACGTATTAAACTCTCAATCTGTCTGGGAGTAGCTGTTATGACCTGTCGATACATTAATAAATTCCAATCACTACAAAAGGAGCTAATAGTTTCATAACTGCAAAACACAATCAGATTTCCTCGCATTGGAATGTATTTGAATAACTTTACCTTTTTACTACTGCCTGGAAAGTTTCCTCTCCTCCTCAGCTCAACATAGCCTCTAGTCAACTCTTCAGCTGCCTCATCTGATAATTTTGGGTGAATGTTTTTCCTAGCATAGCTGATGTATGAAGTCAAGGTATGAAGGTCCATGAAATCCTGCTCAATGCCCTGCAAGTTGAATGCAACAGAATGATGAACAAGATAAATCACCAGGAGCTCAACTATGACAAGAATTGAAAGTTGCTCAAACCTCTGGGTTGTCGAAGTGTAATGCGACAATATGCTTAGCAAGGCGCCTATCTGTTTGCTCATCAGCTTTATCCAGAATTAAATAAATCAAGTCAAACCTGAACCAATATAATTTCAGTCAATAGTTAAATCTAAAGTCCAAATTAGATGTTATTAAAATGAATTTTAAGCATTTTAGAGTTTCGTTTTATTTAGTATCAATGTCCACAACATCATCAGTTCGAGGTGCCAAACATATGTATAAATATTGAGCACAGCAACAGCTCAGGAGGTACTCAAGATAGATGCATGTATACAATGTTTTAGAAACATTCTGGTTAACAAATCAACATTATCTTCTTACCTTGATAACAAAGTAGGAGGAAGGTGTATGTTATCAATCACAGATAGGCGAGGGTTATAACGTGAACCACTAGGATTTGCACAAGCTAATACTGAAGTTCTGGCATTAAGGGAAGCAATGATTCCAGCCTTCGCTATTGAAACAGTTTGTTGCTCCATCACCTAGAAAGTATAAGCATCAAATCTCAAGCCATAAAAAATATGAAATTCAATTGGGAAATAGACAGCTGATCGAACGAAAAGGGGGATTATTCTCACATAGTGAATAACAGTGTCACATATAGATGCTGTCTATAAACAGTAAAATACTGTTCTTCCTTTCATATAACAAATGTTCTTCACACAGAAAAAATTGAGAAATAACTTTAGATACAAGCCCCAAAGGCCCCAAAGGCCCCAAAAGTTTAAAGTCCCTTGGTATATTCGAATCTCCTGCCAAATTATATAGAACATGAATAAATCTATTTCGAAGTAAAACTCAAAGGCCCACTAACCTCATGCAACATGCTCCTTGCGTTTTCAGACATTTTATCAAATTCATCAATGCAGCATATGCCCCTGTCACTCAAAACCAAGGCCCCACTCTCCAGTACCTAAAAGGTAACTCAAAATTTGTTAGTTATCCATTGTTCAAACAAGTTGGACATCAAGAAAATTAGATTCAAAATGCAGTAGGATCCTACTGTTTCCCCTGTTTCAGGATCTTTGGTGACATAAGCTGTCAACCCAACAGCAGAGCTACCCCTTCCACTGGTGTAAATGCCGCGGGGAGATAGTTTATGTATGTATTGGAGAAGCTGAGACTTGCTGGTTCCAGGATCACCAACAAGAAGTATGTTAATATCTCCACGAAAGCTTGCACCGGATGCCAATTTCAAAGCACTCCCACCGAAGAGCTGCACAATGAAAAATCAACGCTCAGAATGAGGCAGGAAAAGGTAGAAGTAGAAATGTGGAAAATACCTGGCAAAGAAGGCCCTTCTTTACATCATCAAGCTCCCAAATATTAGGTGCCAATGACCTGGTTAGTCTGTCATATATATCAGGCTTTTTGGAGAGTTCTTTCAGCTCTTCCACCTGCACTTCAATCAAGAATGTGAGTGCAGAAGATAAGAATGGCCAAGAAATGTTGGGCCGGTAAATGCCTTCAACCCCATACCTTCGCTTCATCAAACGAAACATCATCGACATTTCCACCCAACCGGTTCCCAGCTCCAGTTGGGTCTTCAGCCACCATTCTCGACTTATCAGTCTTCTTTATATGAAGACAGTCAATATAAGTCTGCAATAAAAGAGACGAGTACACCATGCTAAGACTACAACAGCACAACTAATAAGTTCAATTCAATTTCAAGTAAATGTACGAACCATATACCTTGAATAATGATTTTACAGTTCTCTGGGTTGGTCCAATTCTCACACTCATGGCCCTATAAATCCCAGTGACCTATCAAAAGAATCGAAACTGATAAGGCTACAAAGAAAAAAGAAAACTTACATCAGTCCACTTCATCATTAGATTGGTTTTACCTCAACTCTGTCACCAGGCTTTCCAGTATCAACCAGCTTGTCATGCATTAACAAGCTTACAGTATGAGGTGTCCCTCCTTCTGGTATCTCATCAGGAGTCTCCTGAAGCCGTACAATCTGCTTATCAGCAAACCTAATTCAACGGCATAGGTTAGTCATACTTGGTATTAAGTAAACTAAACATGCTATTTCTCGTCCTCTATTCGCCCCTCAATTTACACGTTTCATTGTTAAAACATGATGAAGTAAAATTGAATAAGGATCAACAGATGTAAAGGTCAGTAGATTAAAAATTTATGCAGAATTATTCCTGACAGAGATGAAACGATTACGTAGCCTTTAATGTGCTTATCGTATCGAGGTTAGCATATAAGAGATGGTACTTGGTAACAAAATAATATTACAAGGACCACAATTACGGATAATTGTAAATCTTATTGACATACATATCAAGGAATTAGCAAGCAAATATTTTGATTAAATGTACCTACTATAGTTTAGATTACATACGGGCACATCATACAGAGTAATATATAATTGGATAGATCATGGTACAGTCAGTACAGATTAAAGTTACTTAGCAGAGGATTACCTGCATCGATTGTGAACCAATGTCATGGAGTTTCTTGCTTGGCATTCTTCCTTCAAGCATATAGTGGGTTCAGTTATTTGACCTAATTAGTTCATAGACTCCATTGTCAATACAAACAGAAAACTTCATTTGAACAAGCATATGAGGCCAATCACAAACAGAAAAGAACAATCCATTGAAACTCAAGCTCACCTCTCTCAATAGCTACTGGGTCAGTGTAGTATCCACATACGAGACATCTAAACATCGCCTCCCTGATCTCAGGAATTATGGAACTACACCGTATTATCATTCCCTTCAGTGATACCATCCTCTCAATGTCTAAAAAAAAGAACCATCAATTGTTCATAGTCATCAGTTTAAGAAAGGACTGGAGATTACTAACTAGAACTAAACCAATCAAATTGAATGTTGGAAACATTACCAGATGGGTTAAGGTTTCTCATTGAAGTAGAAGTTCTGAGATTGAATATCCGAGTTTGAATGTGCTTTTCGAACAATGGGTTGATTTGGGGCACCATTTCCATCAGAACAATGTCAAAAATTGCGAGAACCTCGAGAGGATACCTCACCATCTTCGTGTATAAATCCGTATCGTAATTGAACACATCCTGCGCATCCACTTCGAGCGAATCCCCTTCAATTTCAAGAACCCGCTTGATTACCTCCGCGTATTTTCCCTCGGTATGAAAATCCCCCTCAGACTGCGACGCCTGACGACCACGGAAATGCCTCAAAAACCGAATGATCGCTCCCTTCACATCGTCAACACTGATATTCGTCCCCCATACGAAGGTCGGATGGTCCTCATCCATGTCGTCGCCGTCGCCAGGTTCCGTCGACGGCGGAATATCATCCGTCGATGAAGGTGTAGCAGCCATCGGGGTCGCTCCACCTCCGGACGCTCTTCTCCCACCTCCCTGCCGACGCGAGCGCGACTCCGTAGCCTTCGGAGTGGTTTCCGACGAGACCATTCGGGATCGTTGACGCGGCGGCGTAGCAATTTCCGAAGGAGTAGATGACCGGCGACGGCTTCGACGGCGATAACCGTCCCCTGAAGATGAGACGGTGTTTCCGATGGGACTAGAGAATGAATCACCAGGCGACGAAGGACCTGCAGAAATGAAGAACAGAAATAGAGAAATGAACCTTCAATTCAGCCCGAATTAGACTAGATACATGAACATTTCAAAAGATACCAACCTGTATTGAAGTTAACTGGAGAAGAATCGGACGCCATTGCAGCTGGAAGTGAAGAAGAGAAATGCGGCGGGATGAAGACGGTCACTGAGACTTAGAACAGTGTAACTGTGTATCTGTTCGGAGGCGAAGCCAAGGGACTTAGCGGGAGGAAGTAACTTATTTCCCGCCAAAATTGGGGGGCTTCAGACGGAATGGGCCGTTCCAGTTTGGGCCTATTGGGCTTTACAACTCCAAAGCCCAGATCAGTTACTGGGGATGTTGATGAAAAATATATATATATATATATATATATATATATTCAAATTTTATTGTAATTTTAATAATTAAGTATTTAAATATTAGTATATTTGAATTTGAATTTATTGCAATTTGGTCCCTGAATAATATTATTAAGGCTTAATGAAATTTCTTAAGTTATGGATTAATGAAATGGTAAAATTGAATATATTTATAAATTAGAAATATTACGTTATTAGTTAACAAAAATTAAGTGAGTTTATAAAAATTGATGCTTAATTTAATTATAAAAATTAACCATAAATATTATTACAAATTTTATATATTGACTAAATTATTACAAATTCAGTTTATATATATATTGTAATTTTAATATCAAAATCAGTATAACGATTATTTAAAAATAAAATAAAATAAGATTTAAATGTTTTTGTAAATATTTAAAATAAAATTTAAAAAAAGGGGACCTACTAATTTTGTAAATATTTTTATTTGTTACTTTTTGTAAATGACTTCTTAACTATCTCAAGAGATGACGTTTAAGTTTAATTTATTTAAATTATTTTTAGTGGGGCAGTAAGAAAAACCTATTAAGCAAGTTAAGCTTGTTCGTTCGGCCAAGCGAGTTAGGAGCTGATATGTTCGGCCAAGCGAGGCCAAGCGAGTTAACCCTATTCGTTCGGCGACGTATGCTCGAGCCTCGAGCCTCTGACCCCGATTTAAGAATGTTCTAGAAAACGAGACAGAAAGATTTCGAAAGAGAATTTTGAAAGCCAGAGTTGAGAAATTGAAATTGGTGTCCTATGAGAATGTAAGGAAAGACAACAACAACAGCATATTATCGGGTAATTATCAGGTAGGGAGAAGTTGAGATAATAAAGTTTGTGGTAAGAAATAGAACTAAAGAACTTTGATCATAGTTCTTCGATTGATTAGAGTTTCAATTTTGTAATTTTGTATCTAACGAGTGAAAGGTGAGAACTTTTAGAGAAGTTATGATCTAACGAGATGAGGATGTTTATGATCAATCATCACATCTTACTATGTTCTAGTCCTATGATGTTCTTATGAAAAGAAGAGCAAGACATGTGTTCCAAGAACAATGACGCCTCATCAGTTTTGATCAGACGCTTGGCTTTCTATGAGAAAATGATACAAAATAATTCAGTTGTTCAGATTGTGTGGCCCAGAGATTCCAGATTTTTGGAAACAAATTCCATGAACCACAAACAAATCAACCGAACAGCTAATCAACAAGGCGTTGCAATTAGCGTAACAATTTTTGTGGACATAAGATTGATGATTAATTCACGAAGATGATATTCGAGTTAGTGTTCATCATCAATCCAAGCCTTGGAAATCAACAGAAACCATCAGAGCAAATTCGATTTACAGGGTAACTAGTTACTACAACTACTTACAACAAACGCAACCACTATACTTGTTATTACAGCTATGTAGTATTTGCTTCTACGTCATATTGGGATTCGATTTGGTTTACCTTTCTTAGGCACTTGATCGAGCAGAGTTCTTGAATCTGTTCTTGTTCTAATAACTATGCTTCAAGCCGAGTCCGTGCTTGCCGCGGACGCATCCAGGCTTGGTGAACAAAAACGGCGATCTCTTCGAATTATACATCCTCGTAAATCCTCTTTTCCCCAATTTCCTCATCCGCTGCCGTCCGAGTTTGTCACTGACAGACCACGGAACGAGTTCATCGTCCAAATCTAACTCATCTTCATCATCATCGTCGTCGTCGTCGTCGTCGTCGTCTTTGTCGGGTTCATCCTCCTCCGCATCGTTGTAGCCGTACGCAAAACCGTCCTCCGCGTGATTCTGAAGGAAATAAACATCTTCCAAAGGATCGAAGATCCGATCCTCCGCAAGAGAAATCGGCACCACAACAACAGGAGAAATAATTTCTCGGAGATCTTCAGGAATTCGAGCAACCACGCAGCAGTTTTTACCCTCTTTTTCGCCTCCATTTCCGTCCATTTCTGAATCGGCATCAGAAGCATTGAGGAACTCCCAGTTCGAAAGGCGTTCGACATCTTCAACAAATTCATACTCGAAATCATCGTAAAAATGGAATTCCACAGACGATGAGGAAGATGACGAAGCTCCAGACATGGCCTCCATTATCGCTCTGTGAAATTGATTCGAGAATTGGTGGTTGTTTTGTTTTACAGTTTTTTTCCTTTTTCTTGTTCCAGCGGAATATATAAAGGGGTAGAAATTATGAGGTGTCAAAACGTGCTCACGTGCCTGACGTGCAGTGTCCAATGAGAGAACGCCACGTAGCCACACTATGTTACGGACTCGGCTTGTGCGCCAAGCTTCCGTGCGGACTACGCTTGGTTTGCGGATTAGTCCTTTTTGCGAAATTTCCTTCGCCTCGGGGGTTTTTAACTTTTTATTATTATTATTTATTTATTTATTATTTATTATTTATTATTTATTATTCTTCTACTTTTTGGTACAATAATTGGAATCTTTATGTTTTGAAAAATTAATTAGAATTTTTCTTTTCAATTTCAATAAATTCTATGTATTTATTTTTTAAATAAAGTAATGTTGGAAATAAAGCTTACTCTATAATGCTTTTATTTCAATTTAATCCCTAATATTTGTTTTCTTTTTTATAATTTTAAATTTAATTCATCTACGAGAATAAAATTATTGGAAAACGACTAAATTAAAAAATATTATAACATAAAATAGCTATTTTCTTTTAAATGAAAGGAACTAAATTGAAACAAGACTACAATATTAGAGATTAAATTTATATTTAGCGTAAAAGTAATTACATTTTTCGAAATAAGATGGACATTTTAATTCTAAGTTTTGACAGCAAGAGAGCGGTTATTGAATAGCTTGTATCAAAAGATTGAATAAATGAGCGAAACTCATTCCCAAGGTGTGACAAACGGTGTGTACAGGGCCCGAGTACATATTCACCGCCGACCTCTTTTCCAAATGAACCGAACCTCGAAAGCACATTCAGAAAAGAGATATGGTTATCTCTCTAGGTTGCACACCCCCTTTATCTCGTTATATTCGTGCACCCGGCCAGTAATGGACCTACTTACCTTGCTTGTGGACAATTAGCTGAACTTTCAAAACAAGCAAAAAAACAATATACCGTTGTTCTATGCCCGATTCAGCAACTCAAAGTTTGTTTGCTAGAGATACGATAAGACGAAGGGAGATTTATTGATAAGGCAATTGAGCTCCTTGGTGACATTTCTTTTCTGTACCAAAATCATGTCTCGATTTGGGACCACAAAGCGTTAACACCATAAGAAAAATAGAATAATAACTAAATAAAAAGTATAATTCAAAATGTGCATGGCCATAATTAAAAACTCTTTATTTCTTTATATAATACACGCATATTAATTTCATTCAGATATCAATAGTCAGCAATGGATGGCAAAATGGATCTTGAATTTAAGGAAAGGAAGACAAGAATAAGAGTTTTGAGTGGAGCAAGAGGAAGAATTGAATGGAAAAGTAAATGGTTGAACCTTGAAGGTTAAGTTCTACCCTCCATAAATAAGATGACGCCCTTACCAAACGAGCCGTATTAATCTCGAAAATGCTTTACTTTCTAAAACCCCCCACGAGGTTCTCGATTGGAGCTTAACCTGAGTCAAGTTAAGTCTCCTAAGTTAAATCTCTATCTCTCAATCGAGGAGATTGTCACAATGCAACTTGTAGTTTTGCACGGTCAAATGTATGAAAAGGAAACTGCAAAATCACCTCAAACTTGTATTCAATAGTTATTAAGAGACATGTAAACTTTCGAAATGATCGCTACGAGACATTCTAAAACCCCCCACAAGGTTCCCGATTGGAGCTTAACCTGAGTCAAGTTAAATCTCTATCTCTCAATCGAGGAGACCGTCACAATGCAACTTGTAGTTTTGCACGGTCAGATGTATGAAAAGGAAACTGCAAAATCACCTCAAACTTGTATTCAATAGTTATTAAGAGACATGCAAACTTTCGAAATGATCGCTAAGAGACATTCTAAAACCCACCACAAGGTTCCCGATTGGAGCTTAACCTGAGTCAAGTTAAATCTCTATCTCTCAATCGAGGAGATCGTTACAATGCAACTTATAGTTTTGCACGGTCAAATGTATGAAAAAGAAACTGCAAAAGCACCTCAAACTTGTATTCAATAGTTATTAAGAGATATGCAAACTTTCGAGGTACGTTTAATGGTAACTACTGGTAACTAAGAGACAGTACTTTCTAAAGCCCCCTCACGAGGTTCCCGATTGAAGCTTAACCTAAGTCATGTTAAATCTCTATCTCTCAATCATGGAGACCATCACAATGCAACTTGTAGTTTTGCACGGGCAGATGTATGAGAAAGAAACTGCAAAAACACCTTAAACTTGTATTCAATAGTTATTAAGAGACATGCAAACTTTCGAACCTACGTTTAATGGTCACTAAGAGACAGCCACGTCGTAATGATCTTATTCACTTATTCAATAATTTCGAGCTGATAGCGCTAACAAAAGCAATAAATAAACAACAGTATCATGAAATGATTTACAGAACTATAATACTACCAAAGTTTTTAGGTAATCACTGACCAGTTTCTCCATAAAACCTATGAGCAAAAGTATCACAAATGGCATTGTTTGGGGTTTATCAGACCAGTTTCTCTGCAAAAAAGGAACTGATAAAAAGGAGAAGCTTCATACAATACACAACGGATAGATATAACAAATATAGAATGTTACATTTTCCCTCAGATCAAAACTCGATTTCAACATGGAAATAATCGGATTTACGAAACAACTTCTAATATTTGTATCGTAAACACGTGCATACAAAATAATCTAATCGATGTAGGTCTATGAACAACTTAACAAAGAATAGCCACAGTCAAAATTCATGAATTTCTGAATATCATATTTAACTAAACAGAGGTTGGAAAGAAACAGAATCAAGGGAAAGGAGATAGTAAACCAGACCTTGCATTAGAAGTTTACTCCGCTTTGATGGCTTCGTAACTTTCGATTGAAATACCTTTGGCTGCAAAGGTGAGTTCAGGTAATGGCCGTAAACAGTCTCAATCTAGCGGTATAATCATCGAATCTGGGAAGGAGAGCAGAGTAATCCAGATGCATCTGCCCCCACAGCAGCAAGATCACAAACAGTACAAAGCTGCCCTTCCTGGCTAGGCACGAACCGGGTACTGCAGTACGGGCACGAGACATCTTTCTGTCCTCGATAAATTGGCACATGTGTAGCCCCACAGATCACAAAGGGGTTTCTAAAATCATAATTAAGCTTGGTAGCATCTGTCATGTTCCTCTCCGCAGCCTGCAGCACTTGCCTGGCTGCCTTTGCTTGGTTCTCGACAACAGGATTGGTTTCGAGCAGGCGCCTGGCGAAGTTACCTGCTGTAGCAAGGTTCTTAGCCTTAAAGCAGACAGTCATTGCATTCTGCAAGACAAGTCTTAAATGTGGTAGCTGCAGATTGCAGTGAGTAAAATAGGCCGCGAGTTCCTGTTGGCGAATCGGATTGTCCTTAACTTCTCTCCTCTTGAGCTCCATTTGCAAACCTAATATATACTCTTTGACTATAATAATCAACTCCTTTACCTCGTCAACTTCTCTCTTTGACTCCACAATTATCAATGGTATTGTATGAATAATGCTAAGAAAAAGCTTCAGAGCTTCAGAGAATTTCCCAGTGGTTGTGGCCCTGTAACCAGCTTTCAGCTTCTCTTCCAACTGAGAGAAATTGAAAATGAGTGCAGGGGGGCCTCTTACATTTGGGCTTGCAGACTCGCTCCATCCTCGTTCGACTGCCAGGGTTATCACTGGAGCAGACGAAAATGCGCGAAGATGGGAGTGGCTGCCACCATGAAGATTGAGAAACATTGATTTCAAGGGAGCGAAATTCTTTATTCCAAGTTGTCTGTTGAGCAACCGCATGGCAGTTTCGAAATTACCAGCAGCGGCGTGCTCGGCAGCAAGAGATGACCTCTGGACCCAAATTTGGCTGACAGGCATGCCAGGAGTTGGGGCCACGAAAAATGAACGTGCACTGGCAGAAGCTTTAGGAGTTTCTGGTTCGGGAGGAAGCTCCAAGTCTTCAAGGTCCCAGCCACCATCTTCTTCATTTTCTTCAGCCACTTCACCATCTTCTAGAATTGCTGTAACATCCCCATTTGGTAAACCATCAACTTCAACCATTTCCAGCTCCTCGCCCCAATCGCCATCGGCAGCCTCCTCTACTTCATCTGCAACACCTCTGCCAACAGTATCTAATCCACCTTCAAATATGCCTTTCATGACTCTCAGAAGAGGCCAATCACCACCACACATAACGGGAGAAGGGGGCATTAGGAGAGATGGTACTTTTCCCTCCGGCAAAGCTGGAACATCGTCTCCTAATTCAGCTGCAAGTCGTTCAGCAACATCGTGAAGTCCATGAACTGAAGCTGTGACATAAGCAAGGGGCAAGTGACCAACATTCTCCAATATCTTAACACGCTCCCGGACATCACCAAGATATAAGGCATTGTGAAATTGGCCCATCACGTCATTTTTAACTTCAGCAATCTTAAGCATCTTAGACAACTTGATGATGTTACCGGTTATAAGATAAAGAAAAGACAACCTCTCGAAGTTTTTTGTCCTTTGATAGGCGTATTCGACAATTCCTGCGTTGCCTTGACGAAGAGCCTCAACACCCAATCTGTACCAGTGGTCTTTCTCATCAAGAGCAGTTGCTGAAGCAACTGCAATTTGAATGCTCCCACTCTCAAGAGCCAAATTAAACCGAGTTCTTTCATCTTTCACAAAATGAAGAGCAACTTCAGGGAAACCCTTTTGTTGCAAATAACTAATCATTGCTTGTCCACAAAGCTGAGAGTTTTTAATCATGCTCATTACATGGTCGAATTTTTTCTTCAGAAGGGACAGCTTGAAGATATACTCCGCAGCATCGATAACTATGGTTTTGTTCTTTCCATCCCGATCCAAGCAGAAGATGGTATTGCCAGAAACCTTTGTGAGGTATATTGGGACATCAAGAGTTCTGATTATCCCACTATCTCCATTAGGCAGACAATATTTGATATGATTTAACGTCGTATAAATGAAAACACCATTATCATCCCATGCACCACTTTTCACACGGATTGTCTCATGAAGAGTGCACTGATGCACAAGCTTCTTGCTGGTAATGATAATGACATGTTTGCTAAGCAAAGCAACACTCTCCATATCATTGGACCAGACAACATACTTTATAAATGGGGTTTGCAAGTCACCAAGAACAACTCTTTGCTGGAGATCAAATAAAACAACTCTATCCTCGGCTCTGCATAATAAGTTACCTGTTCCTGCATAGAATATTGCGTCTGCAGCAACAGGGAGGACACTCTTTTTAACGACTTCATTCTTCATATTCTTGATCAAGACTTGCATGTTACTTTTATCTAACACAGCAAACCTATTACGAGATACAAAGACTGCTGATCCGCCAACGCCCTTCTTGGCATCTTGTAGACTATCACCTCGACCAATGCTTTCATGAGCTATGGTATATAATTCATATGATCCACCATCCAGATCTGAGCAAATAAGAACAGCATTTTCTGTAGGGCTATACACTATTGTCCTTGGGCTCTGATTCGAGTTAATGGATCCAGGACGTCGAATTGGAATTACTTGAGTATCCCTTTGAGTTGAAAACTCATAGAACCGCAAAAACCGATCCTTGGTATACAATAAAGTATCTCCACTAATAACAAAAGCTGGTCGTTCTCTCCCCAACTTAAAGACAATCATGCCACTGTCATGACCAGCAGCCAATAGGTTCATCTCTGGATGAGCAGCAAGAATCCAGAACCGGTCATGTTCACGACGAAATGTCTGGACACCAGTACGCTTTGTAACATCCCATACACGAATGCTCTTGTCCTCTGAATTGGATATGATCAAATCCTGTTTAGCATGGAACATAACACTTGAAACATTATTCATGTGACCCCTCAATGTGTCCACTTCCCAAGCTTTTGTGTCTGGAAAAAATAAACATTCAGTATTTAATAATTTTTAAAATCGAACTTATAGCACAGAAAAAAGAAGAGCCAGTTTATTCAACATTTCCTATTTAGTGTGTAAAAATTTAGTTTTTGCATAAGAATATGGTGAAAAACAAATGAAATCTTAATTAGATAGAGACAATTAACAGCCCTATTATCATTAATTCAAGAGGCAGTTCAGATTACTTGTCTAGGATTTATAACAGAATTTCTTACCATCCAAGAGAATATTCTAACAGAAAGGAAGGTAAATGTATGAAGGCTAAATTTTTAAGTAGTTACCATTCATTCGCCACAACTTGACTTGCCGGTCGTCGGCTCCTGAGACAATCAAGGGCAAAGTTGGATGGAAAGAAGCCCAGTTGACCCCACGGTCGTGACCTTCCAATACATATTTAACCACAGCATCAACACCTCCAAAAAGATCTGTATTCATCTGACTCAACCGCAAAATGTCATCTGCGGGGGACACTGACTTCTTTGTCAAGGCACTAATGTCCCAAACACGAACAGTCTGATCTAGGGAGGCAGACACGACAAGGTCATCCTTAGGGTGAAATGAAGCACACATAACATAATGGTTGTGGCCAGTCAACACAGAAATGCAAGTACGAGACTGCCAGTTCCAAATTCGAATAGTTTGGTCATCACTGGCACTCACGATCCATGGAGACTCATGGTGAAATTGCACGGTGCGGATATAATCAAGGTGCCCAAGAAGAGTAAACAGGCATCGGTGTGTCTTATAGTTCCATACTTTAATTTTGTAATCATCACCTGAAAGACAGCTTTTTCAACTTACAACAAATTCCTTTCTCACAAGAAGAGGTGTAGCTATTTGCGTAATTCATAGTTACCATATTGCAGAAATGCCAGTATATAATCAAACTAAAGGTACAAAGAAAAACAGAATGAAACAATTCAACCATCTTCTACGACATTGACACTTCGCAACATTTTGCAAATACTTAACCATACTAGTGCTACAACTCAAATACAAAAAATAAATTCTTCTATAACTCAAACACACATCATTAAGGAAGAGGTTTGTTGGAAAAACTACAGCTCAGATCTCTTAACCTCTGACACTGGAGGGTACTCTAGCATTGACAAAGTCGGACAGTCAAATTGGTTATGAGCTTAAATACTCGTGCATCTGCAAACATTGGGATAAGATCCACGATTTTTGAATCACTGAACACACTACTGACTCCTTAGAAAGAGAACACCGGGATCTACCAAAATGCAGTGCAATAACGAACCAAACTGGAACACGACCAAAATTTTCCATTAAACACTACATCTAGGTGAAATTTAGATATTTTTGTGTTCAAGAGAGTGGAATAATATGAGATTCATTATATTATTAAAGGACCAAGATGAAAGAAGATTGAAAAAAACAAATGTGTACCTCCGGAAACAAACAACGGCTGAGATTTATGAAAATGAACACCACGAACAGGCCCATCATGTTCGTCAAATCTATCAATAAGAGTACCCATCCGGTAGTCCCATAGCTGGATCACACCACTGTGAAGACTCGCCAGGATCCATGGCCTCTTACAGTGGAAACTCAGCCCCTTCACTCTATTACTCTTCGTCTCAAACTTCGTCAGCATCTTGTCCGAACACAAAATGCCAAACCTCTCTACAAAATAATTTGCCTCAAAACCAATAAAACAGCAGAACTATAAATACAAACTCTCCACCTACCAATAAGGACCAAATCAAACATTCCCATTTTCCTTAAAAAAAAAAACTTAATAATTAAGTAACAATCAACATAAATTACACTATCAAATAACTAGAGAACAAAATCAACATTCTTAAAGATTAAGAAAAGAAAGAAAGAAAACCCAAGTCGGGAGCTCCAACATTTCCCCGTAAAATTCACGACCATTTCGTATAAAAACCAAAAAAAATCATGCCCAGAACAAGCAAAACGAGCGGGAGAGAAAGGGGAGGAAGGATCTAACAGCGAAAAAAGACGAAACAGAAAACAAAAAACTGTACATTGAGAGCAAGTGCGTTACCTCAGATCTGACGAGTATGAAGGGGGATCGAGCAAACTGAAAGTTGCAGCCGATCACCGGAAGAACTATTACAGAAACAAAGCTAGAGAGAGAGAGTGGTAGATCGAAAGGAAAAAGCGGGAAGAAAATGGTGGGAGGATTCTCAAAGAGGTGGATCTGGATTCGGGCCTGGTTTTGATCTCTCCCAGTAAAATCAGAGAGAGGTTGGAAGTGAAAGAAGACAAAATCTTGTTAAGTTAAGAGGGCCTCTAACCCAATTTCTGAATTTTCAAGGGATCAAAAAAATATACTGTTTTTTTTTTTTTTTTTTTTATNCCTTAACATTCAAATAACTCAACAAATTCAACAAATTCCGACTGGCTTACATTCTCATATAATACTAATTTCAACTTCTCAAATTTTGCTTCCAAAACTTTCTTTCAAAATTTATCTGTCCCATTTTTTAAAACTTTCCTTTTGAATCAGGGTTAGAGGCTCGAGCATACATCGCGTGGCCGTAGCCGACGCGAAAACAAATAAGCTTAACTTACTTATTGCTGAGAAGTGAGTATCGCACAATCGCGAGTCCACTGCCATCAACTCAACCCAAACCACAAACATTGAGTTGATTAGACATTCTTCGAATTTAGATTGAGTTAAATTTCAAAAAACTGAAAATTCAAATTTTGTTACAGGTTGTCAACCCGATCAACTTGAAAATAAGGTTACCACTCAACCAAACTTCTACCCTACTTTTAAAATTATTATAAATATTAAAAATATCTGTAATTAGTTAGTGATAAATGGTAGGTTTGATATTTGAAATTCATAAGATTTTAGTTATTAATGTAATATGTATTGTGGGACAAATATAATTTTTTTAAAATAATTAAAAAAACAAATCGACAACTAAACCTAGAAAGTCGGGTTGGAGTTACTCAACTCAATCCAACACTGAGAGGCCTTTAATACCTTTAATAGAAATAAAATAAGGTCACTTTAAATATTTAATAAGTTAATAACTTACTCTAATTCCTAAATTTTAGAAATATCAAATAAATTATTTGAATTTTGGGTTGAATCAATCATAGATATTTTTAATATATATTTTTTAATTATAATTTTATATTTAATAGTCATTTAATTTTTAATGCAATTAAAAAAATATTTAGTTAATTAAACATTTATTAAATCCAAAATTAAAAATTTATTAAACATAAAATAAAAATTTAAACGTCCATTAAATAACTAAATAAAAAAAATTAAAAGTATAAGACCCTTAAATTATAATATATATATATATATATATATTAGAAACAGAGAAAATTATGAGTAATGGTATGTATGACTTCAATCCAAAGAAAAGGCTTAACAAACGATGAACAGTTCCGATGTATACTCAACACATGAACAGTGTGAACACTAGATCCCTCAGTCATCACAGCAACCAAACAAAAACGAAAATATCAAAAATCGAGCAGAAACCTCTATAAATCAAACGATCAACTCAGTTCATCTATGTATATACTCAACACATCAATAGTTCCGATGCCAGTTAACTCACAATTGCTTAACCGACGCGAGATGTAGATCACCTCGGTAATATCAACAACCAAAAAGAAAAACAGGAGAAGGAAAAAAAAAAAAGAAGATCAAAACACGAGAAGAAATCTCGATAAAAATATACGCAAATGATATAAAACAAACGCACGATTCAGTTCACGGATGCGAAAACTAGATCAACTCGACATCGCGACAATCAAAGTAGCAACAGGAGAAAAAATGAACAGGAATGTCAAAAAAAACAACCAGAATCGTCGATAAATTGAACGCAAAAGATAGATAAACGAGAGAGGTAGAAGAAATACCAGGCGGTAAGAAGATGAAGTAGAAGAAATGCGAGAGAATGGAGCAGGAGAGAGCAAGACGGACGCCATTGAAGTGAAGGAAGCTGTGAGAAGAGTGGCGGGAGAGAGCGCTAACCACCAGCCATTGAGAATCGAGAAATTAGGGTCCAAAGGTTCAGTCCCGCTCTAAGCCCAGCCCATCTTCCTTCGTGAATTTATTTTTTAAAAAAATAAAAATAAAAAAGTAAGGTGGACTTTTATACCTAAGCTCTAGTGGCTTTGGTTTGAGCTTCCCCAAAACACCTCACACCAATAGAGAGATTATTCCTTAATTATAAATACACGATCATTCTCTAAATTAGCCGATGTGGAACTTTTATGATCTAACAATTATGTCAAGCTGGAGGCTGTTTGGTACGAGTAGAACGTCAGAGTGAAACTGATGTATCGGGTGGGATAGAATTGGAATTAGTGGGTGAATCTGAAGAAGGAACAGAGAGCGGATGAGATGACGAAGTGGCAGGAGAAGGAAAAGGTCACGACTAGATGTTTATTTTTTTACAATTTGTTTTAAGTTTTAAGGATAAATTTTTAAATATTTTTTAGATTTAAAAATAATATTAAAATTTAAAAATGCAAAATTTAAAAATATTTTTATTAATTTAACGAAAAATATAAATTAGAATTATTATAAAGAAGTAACATAACATGTGAGCTATAGTTGATAACATATACAATCCATCGAAGTTGGTATTAATATGTCACGTTACAATTATCCATTTTAATAATTTTATTATTATTTTAATTAACATGATACGACACGTGTGTCACTTTTATAATTATATTTATAATAATATAAATAAATAAAAGATAAAAATAAGCGCCTAAATTATAAAATAACTCTTTATTAAATAATGAAACCAACTCAATTATAAATTTTTTGAGTTAGGTTGATTCGGGTTGTTAGAGTCTGCTTTGACCTATTATGTATCGTCGTCATCCTCACGGTTTTAAAATGTAACCTTGTTCCCCTTTNAGGTTGATTCGGGTTGTTAGAGTCTGCTTTGACCTATTATGTATCGTCGTCATCCTCACGGTTTTAAAATGTAACCTTGTTCCCCTTTCAACCCAACGTGAGATCTCACAATCTATTCCTTTGGAGCCCCAATGTCCCGTGTATGGCTTTAATATCATTTGTAACCGTTCAAGCGCTTGAACTACTAGCAGATATTGTCCACTTTGACCAGTTACATATTATCGTCACCTCACGATTTTAAAACATGTCTATTAATGAAAGGTTTTCATACCAAATTTATAATATTTTTATTTATTTAAATCAAAAGCTCAACCGAGCTTTGGATTGAGTTGATAGAAATTTTCAGGTTATTAAATTTTTTTTTTTTTTTAATACTTCCAATAAAAAACTTCAACCAGTTTCTTGTCCTTTTAAAGGTTAATATTAATAACAGACGAACGAACCCACTTGCCATAATTATGACCTATGAGTTGAACTATACTCGAGTCTACAATTTTTTTTTAATTTTTTAATATTCAGAAATCTTGAAGATGAAGCCGAGACTTGTATGTACCTCGATGAAAATATTGGTACCTTACAACATTGAATTGCCAATCCTAGCAGGTAGCTATCGTAGGGTTTAAAATCCAACCACCACGAGATTTAAATATTCAAACTAATCGAATCGTACCTGAAGTAAGCTGCTTTCTTGTCGTTTTAAACATTATTATAATTTAAAATGGTGACGTACGAAGGAGTCCACTTGTATACGTTATGATCAACGAGTTGGACTATATTCGAGTCTATGACTCTTTTCATTGTTTTTTAAAGTCCTCAATTAAAATGCTGGTACGTTTACAACGTCAAATTCTCAATCCTAGAAAGTAGTTGTCTCGGGTTTGAAATCCGACCGCTATGAAATTTGAATTCGTCCCCTTATAGTATTTCTACATTTTTTTTTGTATGTCCCGATAATTACTACAATGTTTTTTTTTTTTTTTAACATATTTGAACCGGCGATATTCTTTTTAAATCTCTAATACCGAACGTAAAGAAATTAATCAAGGAAACCTTCCTAATGTAATAGACGATTTTGTATTGTCAAGTGTAGAAAAGAGAAACGGTAAAAGTATTTTGAATGTGTACGTAAGACGTTTCACATAACTATTAAAAAAACAGTTACATTATGACCGACAATTTGTCGGGTCACGTTAATTTAGGGGTGTACATAGTCCGGGTTGGATTGGATTGAGGGATTTTTTTTTTATCCAACCCAAAAATTCGGGTTGGTTGGATTGGTAACCCAACCCAACTCGAAAATTTTCACGGGATTGTTGAGTTGTCAAATTTTTTTTTTTTTTAAGTTTTGTTTATCCACAATTTATAATTATTTAAATAATAAAATATATTAAAAATTCACAAACAAACCCAAATCAATCTATAATTATTATCGTAAAAAAATTAATAAAAAACAACAAGTGAAAATTATAACTATTTTGTGTCAAGATGACTAGAAAAATATGACAAATCGATCTATAATTATTCACATAAAAAAATTAATAAAAAACAACAAGCGAAAATTATAACATATGAACATGATATTTTGTGTTAAACATATTGTATGACTAGAAAAAATCGGATCAACCTTTGAACAATTCAACCTAACTCAATCCAACTCGCCATTATAAATATATTTGGGTTAGATTAAATTTAAATAAATGGAAACTATTAATTTAAAGAAGTGGTAATTTTTTAAAAGATATATTAAAATTGGGTGGTATTTTATTTTTATTAAAATTAAAAATTTTAATTTTAAAATAAACAAAAAAAATAATTAAATTAAATTAACGAGAATTATTTAAATTTAAAAAAAAAATTACACATGAAACAATTTGATTGGATTAAAAAAAAAAGTGAATGAGGCTCAAGACCTGACCTAACCCAACCCAGTACCTCTATTAATTAGAACAATAATAGAGTTATTTAAAAAATAATGGCAACAAATTTGAAATTATTTAGGAAAATAAAGCTTTTTTTTATTTATTTATTTTAAAATTTTATTGGAATAAAATTCTATTATATCTACTTTACGGAATAATCATGTGTTTGTTGGATGATGGAAGTCCCACGTCATGAGAGTCGGATTTGTGGAAGCCCAAAGCAAAGCCATGAGAGCCGTATTCGTCAGAGTGGACAATATCATACTACTGTGGAGAGTCGTGTTCGTCAAAGTGGACAATATCATACCACTGTAGAGAGTCGTGTTCGTCAAAGTGGACAATATCATATCACTTTGGAGAGTCGTGTTCGTCTAACATGGTATCAGAGTCCTGCCCTAAACTTAGTCGTGCCAATAGATTGTGAAATTCTCAAATATCGAACAAAGAATTTCTAAAGAAAATGAGTCGAGCCTCGATTAAGGGGAGGTGTTGGATGATGGAAGTCCCCAATTTGTTAATAGAATCGTGTTGGTCCAACAAAAAATATATATATATATATATATATATATATATATATTAATTAAGGGTATATAGGAGAGCACAAGTTGGGTTTGCCCCCCACCACTTGCATCTCCTTTAAAAGAAATCACAGTAGAAAGAGAAAGGTAGAGAGAGAAGGGGGCCATGGCCGATTTTTCTAGAGCTTTTCTTAAATTGTCAGAGAACAATAAAGAGCTTTAATCTTAGCTGTTCTTCTTGTCCAGTAATGGCCGAGAGCCCATAATACTTTGTCTCCATCTTCCGCTTTAAATCCACCTCTCTTTCAACCCTCAGAATTTTCAGATAGCGAAAAGGCAGGCAGGCAGGCAGGCAGGAACAGAGAGAGAGCTGAAATCGTGCTGCAAGATTCTGTTCGGTTTTTTATTTCTTTCTGTTGAAGAAAGAATCATGAAGATCCGTTGCGATGTTTGTGATCAGGCTGAGGCTTCTGTTTTTTGTTATGCTGATGAAGCTGCTCTTTGCCATGGCTGTGATCTCCATGTTCACCGCGCCAACAAGCTCGCTGGAAAGCACTCACGATTCTCGTTAATTCAGCCGATCAAAAAGGATTCTCCTCGTTGCGATATCTGTCAGGTAATTTTGATTCTGGAAAATGTTTATGTTTTGAGTTTTGAGGTTTTTGTGAAATCGAATCGGTGTTGAAGAGAATCTTTGCGTTCTTTTGTACCTTTCTTGGAAATATCTGCTTTGTTTCGTCTGTTTCTGATATCCTTCGTTTCGTCGATTTGTGGAGTTGGAATAATTTGGCGATCGTTGATTCGGTGTCAGAAGGAGAGGATTCTTACAGAATTTGATTTCATTTGCAGGAACGTCGCGCGCTCGTTTTCTGTCAACAAGATAGGGCAATAATTTGCAGAGAATGCGACATTTCGATTCACGAAACGAACGAACATACGCAGAAGCACAGCCGATTTCTTCTCACAGGTGTGAAGCTTTCTTCGACTTGTTTTTCGTCCCAAACATCTTCGTCCTCCCATGGCTGCGATGCGGCGATGGATGTTAAAACTGGAAGCTCTCACGCTTGCAGCAAGAAGCCTAAAATAGCCGTGAAGGCAATCAGCTCTCATTCCGCTGAAAAAGCTGCTCCATCGACAAGTAATTACAAGGTCGAAGACGGCCAAGCAAGCGACGGCGGTTCCTTCTCGACGAGCAGCATATCGGAATATTTGGAGACATTGCCGGAATGGTGCTTGGAGGAATTTCTCGATCCTTCCGCCGTTGCCAATCACTTCTGTAAGGTTCGCAGTACACCCTCGGTGTAGAGTGAAAGTAATTTCACGAACCTCCATGTTTGCTTGCTTGCTTCACACTTCATCCTCTTCTTCTCTCATTCTAATGGTTCCTTCTTTGGATCGGTACAGCTTAATGCAATTTGCGAATCAGAATCTGGAGAGCCAGCAAGAATCGTTAGGCACAATCAGACTTGGCAACACCTCGAAATTTGTAGGTAAAATTTCTCAAACTACATCTTGGAATGGAGCTAAAATCTCCATGACAACTTGTAAAGATGAAAAAATGGCACGGTTGCTGATCAGATCATCAGCAGCTTCGGATCTGAAACAAATCTGGTAAATTTTTAACTGGTTATGATGAGATTGGAATCGAAATCAATTTGTTTGTTTGGTTTGATTTGGCAACTACACAACTTATTTTTGTTTGGGGACATTGGCAGATTATTATTTTAGGCCAAATATATTTTTGGTCCATCAAATTTAATTCGAAATGGTTTAGTTGAATAATAATAATAATAATAATAATAAAAGATTTGGCAGTTATCATTTTTATTAGTTTTATTTACGTAAATTTTTAAATGAGTTAGGTAAATTATTTAAATATTATTTTTATTTCAATTATAAACTGAACTTTAAAAAAATTTATATCTTTCACTTTATTATAAATTAATTTAAAAAATTAACAAACTTAGATATAAATTTAAATTTTATGTCGGGAAAGATATCCATACATTTTTGTGTAAATACATGGACTCTTTTTCTTTTTTATTTGGGTTTGGTCCGGTTTCTCAACTCCATATCCCTTTCTTTATGTCTAATCTTCTTTATACCCAACATTCTCCCCCTTAACCAAACACTCTGTCAGTTTGGTTAGTGAAATCGAACCTGTTGCCGCCTTGAAACTCTTTGGCATGTCGAGAATTGTTGTGAGAAGAGTCACACATCGACTAATTAAGAAGTTAATCATAGGTTTATAAGCAAATAAATCTTCATTAGTACATGGTTTTTTTTTAGAAAACCAAAAAGAAAGCCACGAGAAATTATAGTCAAAATTGATAATATCATACCATTTGATGTTTGTAATTCATCGGTTTATAAGCAAATAAGTCTTCATTAGTACATGGTTGTCTGAGAAAACCAAAAGTAAAGCCACGAGAACTTATGGTCAAAGTCGATAATATCATACCATTGGATGTTTGTAATTCCTAACACGACCATAGTAGTAATAATAATAATAATATTTCTCAATAGATTAAACCGTATTTTACCCTTTTTTTTTTTTAATTTTATTTTGAGAGTTGTTTTTGAGTGTAAGAGTCTATTTCAATTTTTTTAAACAAGATTAAATATTTTTGTGAAATACTCACCATAAAATATTTTATCGAAGGCATCATTATTCTTAGTTAATCATGAATAAAAATAGTAAAAATTTTAACATTTTACTTTTATTTTAGTCTCTAATTTTTTTAAAAAAATATATATTATTGTGGCTTGCCTAAAATAGTAAATGTTTTAACTGGATGAGAACCGAACACCTTCTATAAGGGTGTGGAAACCTTCTCCTAGTAAACACGTTTTAAAGCCTTGAGGGTAAGTTCGAACGAGAAAGTCTAAAGAGGACAATAACTACTAACGATGGGATTAGACTTGAGCCGTTACAATAATGACTAGACCCATTACACTTCTAGAAGTTTCTAAATAAAAATAAAAATTTTACAACTGCAAATACAAAATAGAATATATCTTAATGCATCAAAACATAAATGAGTTTAAAAAAATAATAATAATAAAAGTCTTTTAATTCTATGACCATTGAATAGTACAGCAACAAGAGACTAGTACAGGAAATATAGCTCTGAGTGTTAGTTAAGGTCAGAATGAAATATTTACCAGAAAAAACTAACTTCAGAGAAGAACTCAGAAGAAGATAACAAATCTAATTTCCATTATTTTAATTATTATTATTTTTATTTTCTTTAATTAATACATACAAAGAACAAAGGCAGACATTTATTAAGTTGCATTAAATGCTTACTTTGAGAAATTCCCAACAATATTCCTGCAAGCTGAGCTGCAGCCCTATGTTGTTCATTCCTTAAATTTCCACTCTCTCTTTATCTTTATCCTTATCTTTCTCTCTCTAGAAAGTCCGTATGAAACGACATCGTTTAATCACAGCCTTGAATAAATATTAAGATAGCAGTAGAAGGAAGGAATATTGTGCAAGAAAACAAAAACAAAAACAAAAACAAACCCTTTTCCAAATCTGCATGAATTGAACAGGGGCAGAGATCCACAAGGCAAAAGGTTCTACAAGCACAATGTGACTGAATTAATGATATGCATATACATACATTCATACATATATATATGTATAGATATAGAAGGATGTTCTAGAGCCCTATCCAGATATAAATTGGTAGTTTAAGTGAAACAACTAATCAAAAAAGAATTCCATGTTGAAATATGAAGTTCCTTAACTACTTCTGGTATGATTATTTTACATCTCTCAGAGACTTAGAACACAATAAATTAATTATGTACCTTTTTGTACAGTTGCATGCAAGCAAATCAAATAGAAGAATCTAGTCCTCCGTCGCATTGTAGATTCAATATTGAATTCCTGCCAGTAAAACAGGTTTAAAAGCGGTGAACCAGTGATTGATGGAATAGGAGAAGGGATAGAGTGAATTTACCTTGTGGGGAAAGGCAGGCATGGAACAACATGTCAAGAAGTAAATGCAAAGAGCCTATCTACAATCTTTGTCCGACAGATTGGACACTCAGAACAGGCAAGTGAACAAGATTTACATACTGCCAGTTTCAGAAATGCCAATAATTAGAATATCAAAATGTAGGAATTTTAAGAAGGTTGGTTTAAGAAAACTTACAACAAAAATGTCGACATGGAAGAAGAATTGCTGCAGTTGGCAATTCAAAACATACTTTACACATGTGTGAATTCGTATCTACATTTTCTAGGCACTTCAGATCCTTTTCCTTCATCACTTGCATCCGTGCCTGAAAGGTAATCATCAACAAATCTTGTCAAAAACAAAAAATGTCAGATCTAACGTCGGTTGGAGAGAACGAAACACTCTTCCCTAGCAGACGCGTTTTAAAAACCTTGAAGGGAAGCCCGAAAGGGAAAGTCCAAAGAGGACAATATCTGCTAACGGTGGGCTTGAGCCGTTACAAATGGTATCAGAACCAGACACCGGACGATGTGCCAGCGAGGAGATTGTTCTCTAAAAGGGGATAGACATGAGGCGGTGTGCTAGTAAGGACGCTGGACCCTAAAGGTGGGTGGATTTGATGAGGTCCCACATCGATTGGAGAAAGGAATGAGTGTCATCGAGGACGCTGTGTCCTGAAGGGGGTGGATTTTCAGATCTCACATCGGTTGGGGTGGCCCTTTATAAGGGTGTGGAAACCTCTCCCTAGCAGATACGTTTTAAAATTCTTGAAGGAAAGTCCGAAAGGGAAAATCCAAAGAGGACAATATCTACTTACGGTGAGCTTAGGCTTGGTGAGCTTAGGCTTGGTGGGCTGTTACAAAAGAATTTCACAAATATGTCAGCGATCTCTCTGCTGAAATTTCATACCTTTAGGCGAACAACCAGTGGTTCCTCCTCATGGGTTTCTTCAGATTTTTTCGAATCATCTACAGGATCAGCATCTTCTTTAAAGATGGTTATGGTTTCATTATCATCCGTCTTTGAATCGATATCATTTTCTGTTCCAGAATTCTGCCTTGCATCACTTTTAACATCTGAAATAGCTCCACCTCCGGCCTCTTTCTTCAACTTGGCAACCAGTACCCACATATTGGCTAAATCATTTTCAAGAGACGCTTCCCTTTTCTTTGCCTCTTCCATTTTCTTTCGGTAATCATCTTCTAGGAGCTCCTTTTCAGCTAAAGCAGCCTCAAGGGCCTCCTCTCTTTGTTTCCTTGCGTGAAGTTCCATTTTTAAATCATCTGGATCAAGATTCCAAGATTCAAAATCATCACTGGTTGCTGCTGAAACATCAATAGACCGGCCAGAGAGCCTTCCCTTCCTTCCAGGTTTTGAACCATCAATGTACTTGCGGTTTCCACTGTGATTATTCTGTGTATTCTTAGAGTGGGCCAATTCTCGTGCACTCAATAACTCCTTTTCTAATTTTGCATTTTGTAAGGAGAGCTTCGTGACTTCAGCTGCTAAATTTTTCAGCTCAACAGCTGCAGCAGAGGCTAGCTCCTTTGCGTAAGAAGCTTCTTCTGCCAATTTTTGATTCTGTACATGCAACCCACTGATCTCTTCTGAAAAGTGAACTGATTCCAATTTCAGTTTCTCATTCTCAATCTCCTGCTTAAATAAACAATCTTCAGATCATCAAAACACACAGCCATAGAGCTCTATGTTATAGAAAAACATCAAATATGCATAAATAATTAGACAAACTACTGAGACACAGACAAAATGAACAAGCTGTGTCGTAAAGAAGCATACAGCACAGCCACTCATCCTTCTAAATTACTAGTGGTCTCATCCAATTATAGACAGTGATGCCATAGATGAAGCTTCAAGAATCAGTAATCTACAAAACTACTATAACCAAAACTGAAAAGACTTGCCTGAGATTGAATCTTCTTTTTGAATTCTTCTACATATTTTTCTGGAAGACAATTTTCAGATGAAGTTGACAATTTATTGCTAGTAACTGAAGCCAATTGATGCTCTAAGAGTTCTACTTTCTCCTGTAATTCTCTGTTCTCTGCACACTGCCAGCAGACAAATATGGAAGAAAGTGATGTTCCAAAACAAAACGAGGGGGAACAAGGAGAAGGAAGCTTCTCAATAAGATCAATTGCTCGATAATTTTCCACTACAGGGATATTTTGAAAAGAGTGTACATGAATTGAATAGAGAAGAGAGGTAGTAAAAACCTTGTTCTGCAATTGCTCTTGAAGAACACGGTTGTCTGCCTTTTTGAGCTGGATCAAGAGAAGAGAGTTAATTAATTTAGTTTAACAACATTGTACATCTTAATTGAACAACACTGTATCAAAGTCCTAAAATTAATTTAACTCAGAAAACTTACCTCAAGCTCAAATTCCTTTTCACCGCACTGAGTCATTAATCTTGTAACAGTCTGCAACCGACAAAAACAGTAGAATTTTTTTTAAAAAAATTCTAATATAAAAATAAGTTAGAACACTTGAAGGCAGGTCAATAAGCTCCAGGAAGCAGCACCTGCTGCATTTCAACCATCGATGCACTAGAAATTGAAGGCTCGCTACCCTCGTTAATTCGTTGTTCCAAAGCTCTCATTTGCCTCTTTTTTTCTTGAATTTCTTGTTCTAAGTTCTGGATCTGGATGAAGGAACAGAGACATGATTAAAATATTGGCTTAGAAACCTTATGTCAACTTCTGGAGTCAATAAGATGCAGCAAAGAAAGAAAGCTCATGAATGACTATACTTGAACTTTAGAACCATCAGGATCATCAACAGACTGCTCAATCAAACGTTTCAGTGCGCTGGTTTCAAACGCAATCTCTTCAGCCAGCATCTTAACTTGCTCGACCAGTAGATCCATTTGATCTGACATTGTCATCTCCCCCTACATTACAATACAAACAATCATTTTAATATTCATAGCTCATAACTCCAAGAAAACACAAAAACCTTCCTTAGAAAAAAAAAAAAAAAACTGTAATAAGGAGGGGGGGCGACAGAAAACCAGCAAAAACCCTTGTGAGCTCCATAAATTAATATGATATAATCGAGAACTTTATAAATTGCTACTGTTTCGCTGAAGAGAATTGGAAAAGAAAAAAAAAACTGAAACGCTATCAGTATGATATTTAATTTGTGAAGAGAAACTCATGTAGATGAAACACATCACAGAGAAATTATCTGAGCAAACAAGACTTGTGATAAGCTTTCGGTATGATAATCTGTTGTGCCAATAATTTACTCACGTTAGATGATCCAGTGATTGTACTATCAGCTGGTAAGAGTTCACCGTTCAACTGATCTGAGTGAACAATTGAAGATAGATCATTTTGATTCTCACTTCCGGAAAGTAACCCTTGGGTGACCTCAACCTTCTGAAAAAGAAAACTGAAAAATGAGCAACAGATCTATTGTTCTCAAACTAAAGTAAGAACTGCAAAAATTCAGTCACATAGAAATGGGAAAAGGAAGGCCACTTGACAAAAATATCTGGTTTGATGTTTAATTCTACACAAGTAACACAACTAATAATTTCATTGTAATCTTATCTAAATAGAAGCAGATTATGAGGATAATTGTCGTTGCAAAAATGTATGGAGGAAGAACCACAGGTTCCCTTCACTGACAGTAAAATGTTTCATGAGCAAAATAAGGCAATGTAAGATGAATGTGCATATGCATGTTGAAGAAAGCTTATAAAGAAAACTTACATCATCAAAAGAAGATTTGTTCCTTTGATGACTAGGAACGTCACTCAAACATCCAGGAATAGAGTTCTTAGAAGAGACGAGTATGAGTTTAGTCAACCTCTGAATCCTACTCATGAGAGCAACCTTAGCTTCTTCCTCTTCTTCTAATCTTGATTGCATTTTCACTTGACCTTCTTCCAACTATTTAATGATAACAAGAATGACTTAGTGAAATAGAATTCTGGAAATAGTAATTGGGCCACCAAACATAAGCGAAGAAAACAAAAACCTGCTGCCTTAAATTCATTATCTCCTCATGATTAACACCAGCCAGCATCCCCCTCTTTAATTGATCAAGTTCTTGCTTGAGGATTGAAATTTCTGTCTGATACTTCTTTATCAAAGACTTTTCATCAATTATCTGAACATATAATAAAGAGTTAAGAAAAGTGTTAAAGCTTATGTGAACAACAGACATTTTCTTTTAACTTCATGTCGAAAAGAAACTTCAATCAACCTTATTGCGCGAGGCATAGATTTCAACTCGTTTGGCCCTGCTAGCAAACTTCAATGTATTGTGAGTTTCCTCCATGTTACTGGATGCAGGAGTTACAGTGCAAATGAGCTGGAGATAATTTGTATGTTAAACCAAAAAGAAGTTGGAAAATTTCACTGCATAAATATTAATGGAAAGTAAAAGGGACAGCAGATGATAATAAATAAAAAATGATTCATCAACAAGTTCCATTCACGAGAAGCACGAACTATAAAAAAGTTGTTTCTAAATCATATACTCACTGAAACGTGTCCATGCCCACTGAGTGAGGATTGAAGAAGACGGGTAAGCTTAGAATCTCGATAAGGAACATGGGATGCCTTTCCCTCGCTTAATTTCCCAATAACCTTCACAATGCAACCAAATATAAAAATTACTTCCATCTTGAGGTATCCGCTACATAAATACATTCTCATGAAAATTAAATTTTTTCAGGCATTCAAATATCAACTACAATAAATGAATTGATCAAATAGATGAGATCCTAACCAACAGGCACGTAATAGCAGAAGAATAATGGATGGTGAAGCAAAACTTGGTTTTCTAAAGTAGGTTCAGAATCACACAAGTCCTAATTGTACGTTTATATTTGTTAGGGAAAAGCGCAAAAATATTTAATCAACACACAAAAGCCCTATAAAAAGGCACCTACTGTTCCAAGAGTCAAAAGGCTTTTGTTTATATAGGCTCCTTCCTTTCTCCTCAGTCCAGTAGTTTCGGTCTTTGAGCTCTCCGACCCAGCTAAATCTATCAAGTTCTGCAGCATGGAGTTAATATTAATGAGAATGACACATTAAAGTTCAACAGAACCACATATCAGAATGAAAAAGGCCCGTTCTTACAAGTTGAGAGAAGATGACACCGTCATACTCATCACCACGTGCACTACTTTCAATCATCTGCAAAAGCATACAGCACACTTCGTTTAGAGAGGCAGAAGATGGAAAAGAATGCACAAGAGGATGAAAGCAACCACAAATCTGATAAGCATACACACCAGAACTTATCATAACCTGATAAGCATGCACACTTGCACCTCCGTGTATACGTGTCTATTTGAATTTATGTATTTGATTGGGTATGCAAATTTTTATGTTTCTATGAATGTATTTATGCATTGATCACATATACATGCAGAAACCGTATCTGTGTGCATTTCTATGTGCATACATGCTGACATAGGTATTTATGTACATATCACTAAATCCATTTGTGAATAATCTTGAACTATGGAATTCCTCAACTAATTGTATCTAGCAAACAAATATATTATTTAAGTGGGGGGAAACGACCCAAATTTCCCATAGCTACCACTGCAGCGACAAGTTCGTCAGTTTCGTGTTTTAAAATGCACTTCCAACAAGTTTCTAAGTGATAACATAAAGAGGTGACGCAGATTGCAGCAAGCAACTTATATCATGGAAAACAAACCTCATTCTGATATAGAAAATAAAACCATAGCCAAGAAATGAACTAAAGAGCAAGCAATTGGATGCTCCACCAGCAAGGAAATGTTTAGTTTTACCAGCGTAAAGATGGTGTGACTCCGGCTACTAAAAAGATTGAAATTGTTTGATCCAACGTGACGATGCTCTGCCATTTAAGACCTTTAGCCATAAATCACTTATGCACATAAAATGAGAAGAGAAATGGCACCAAAGCAGAAGTGCTCAGTAAATACCTTCTCCAGCGGCTATAAATGATAAAGCATGTCCAGGAGACAAAACCACTTCTTCCTTTATACCCTCAACATAAGTACCCTAATTGACGATAGCAGCATCAAATATACAATTATACCAAAACAAAAGCAGTTTACAGTGTGATGATTACAAGGACAAGTTAAGCACCTGTGCATCTTCCCTAACACGCAAATTCTGACCTGTTGGATCCAGCAAGTCATTTATCACCTGTGTATCAAGAATGCAAATATGATCATGAGTCTAATAACTTAGAAGATTTGGAATGTACTGTTTAGCAGTTTTCCCCTGACTGTTTAGATGCCAAAAACTATATTCCTTTCATACAAAAACAAGCCATAAACTAGATTTACAACCACCAATGGAACTCAAAAACTAAATAACAATTTAGATATGGTCGACACTGAAACTCGAAAACTCTCTGTATAGAATTACTTACTTCGTTGTATATTTCAAGGTAAGATACACGGAGCAAGAATTCTCTTCCAGGAGTCTACACAGAAAAACAAACACTCATCTATATGGTCAAATACTCGGAAAAATAAATAAAAAACAGGATTTAAAATTTTGCAACAAATAAATATAATTTGATAACATGCAGAAGCAAGGAAGAAAAATATGCTAATAAAGGAAAGGCTAATTACAGTAAAGCAAAAGTCGTGCAATTTCTTTTTTAATATATAGCAGTCTTTTCTTCATAGTTCATGAATAGCAAAAATCCCTTCACAAATATTAATAATTATTCAATGTTATATAATAATATGTATTTATTAAATTTTAAAAGTATTTTTACCTCTTTAAAGAGGCTGTAGGTTCGAGTATTCACCACAAATTTGTGATGTAATGTCCTCAAAAAATTAGATGGTTGTTTGTATTCGATAACCATTAAATAAATCATGGATGAACCTGACAGACAATTTAGCTCATCAAACACCAACACAAAAAAAAAATTAAAAAAAAAAAAAAAATCAACAATTTAACAATTTATTTGAGTCTTAACTTAAATAATGTTAGTTCATGTAGTAATTTTGCACGTTCATTAACCAAACATAGCTGGCCTCAAATTTTATTTAACTCGATTCAATAATTATTATAACATTATTCAGGAATCAAATTTGTGGCAAAGAGAACCATTTTTATTTGTGTAATGATAGCACTAAATGCTGCTACATGTTATGAGTTCTAATTAAGAAGCATCAACAAGGCAAAGAACTAGAGAATACTTTTTCAATATCTCACTTTAAAATTATGCCGGGACACTTACATCTTGGATAATGCTGAAGACATCTTTTATAGCCAGTGGTATGATCCCTGGAGAGTTTTGATCTCCCTGTGAATTATTTATACAAGCAAATCAATAACATTACTCATGCATGCAAAATAGCGTTTGCAAGTATAATTAGGGGAGGTAGAAAAGTATAAAAAAGATAACACTGTGGAAAACATCATGGTAGAAAAAGCAAATATAAAGTAGAGGAAGAGTAAATTATTGAATCATCTCATAACAATCTATAGTCATATTGGCATCAGGCAAATTAGCTTGTGGCTCAACCAAACTCATCACTATCTGCAGATCTAACACCAACCTATAGTTCCAAAATGAAATGGATATGGCGAGATTGAAAAAAAATAAATAAATAAATAAAAAAAATAAAAACTGTTGGCACTTGTTCCTTGATTCATTATATCATTCAATATAAATGTAAACGTGCTACTACTCACTTCTGAAAGCCCCTTTTGTAGTTTCCAGCTGAATATGTAAAAAAGAAAACCCTATGCATGTGTCATTGGCCCGAAAGGCTAACCAACAATGATAAATTAACAGCAGAAGACCAAAAACTAGGAGGCTAAAAAATCAAATGCTAAAGTTGATCAGCAAGAAAATAAGAGCTTGTATCTCTCTGGTCACTTCAGTATGGAAAAATCCATCCCAACACGATCAGTCTGTTAAGTTTCTAGCATGCCACAATTCATCAAAAAGAAATGTAGGGCCATAAGAAGTAGAGTTTGTAGAGAAGAAAGAAAAATGAGGAAAAACCCAACTTGATGAAGAATACCCAAAGTCAAATTCAAGAAGTAGAGTTCGCAAAGATTTATATGTCCAAAGAACGATACTCACAAGAACACATAACTATTCAAACTTTTAACGGGGCAGGCTCTTATAAGGACACGAATATTGACAGTTAACAAAGCTGTTAGTGGTAGTTAGAACAAGCTGAATTCTTAGAATCTGGTTTTCATTAAACAGTCCATGGTTACCAAACATAATAAATGCAATTAACAGACTCGTAAGTGATTGATGGGTTAAGCAAATCAGATTTAATAACTCAATTAAGATTACACGAGTAGGGAAAACATTAAAGCATCATACATACATGCATAGTGTGTGTCTTCCCACTGCTTGTCACACCGTAAGCAAATACCGTTCCTGCATATCAAAAAACAGCAGCTAAGATCCTTCTTTCAGCATCTTATATGGAAACTTTAACGACTCTACAAGTTATTATGTTGATTAATTCAAAGAATGTCTAGCTGGGTGGACTCTAGGAAGCGTTTCGCACCATGAACACCCTCCATAGCTGCCTTAACGACTGGTTTAGCCGCAACTTCATACACCTCCGGTGAAATCGTATCTGGTCCAAACACCTTATCTGCCACAGAGATACACCGCCCTCGATATGTTATAAACACGAAAACTCATACATTGCAGCCACGTTAATCCCAACTAACATTCCTACCCTCACACATAACCATAACCACACTAGCACAAGTTCAAATTCGAAATCTACAAATTCAAAAATGGGTACCAAATCCATAGGCCGTGGCTGGATTATACTCATTGCGTACGATCTTGTCCCCGTCCGCATACCAAGCAATCTCATCCCCTTTCAGGAACTCCCTCTCGCTGCAAGCATAAGCCCCAGACCCAAACTCAATCAATCGCAAAAACACGAACACTAAAATCAATCGCGGATCTGATCCAACACTCTCCTATCTCTCCACTTACCTCAAAGGCCGAAAACGAATCGTCACAGAAATGCTATCCCCGTTCCTCGGCTCATCCACAGACTCAGACATCAAATCATCGGAAATAAACCCTACCGGTGAGCAATCATCATAACCACCACCATTAACCATCGATCTAGAACCAAATCCACTGCTCATTCCATAATGCGAAGATGCTGAACTCGAACAAGATCGTGGAATCATCTTCCCGTTCGTGAAAGAACTCGGCGATTGACTCGAAGAAGAAGACGAAACAGATTTCCGGTGCGAAAACGGCGAACTACTCCGCGTTCTGGACGATGATGCCATCGACTGAATCCAGCAAGTCAGTGACGACTCTGAGATCAAAATGCAAATCAAATAAAATTACAAAAAAAAAAAAAAAAAAAAAAAAAAAAAAAAAAAAAAAAAAAAAAAAAAAAAAAAAAAAAAAANACAAGAATAAAACTCAGAAACAAGCAAAAAAAAATTGTGTCAGAGAACTCACATGGTTCCACAAGCAAAATGGAAGAACATTGAGAATTCTTTTTCTGGTTCTTCTTCTTCTTCTTCTTCTTCTTCTTCTTCTTCTTCTTCTTCTTCTTCTTCTCTATGCTATAATTCGGTTCAACGCTTTAAGCTAACTCCCATGGAAGACTTTAGAGAGAGAAGGCGTTCGAAATTGTTTCGTCTTCTTTAAGACAAAGAAGAGCTGCAGGGACAAAGATAGAGAGAACTGAGAGAAGATGATATTTTAAATTTTTAATTCAATTTGAATTTTCTTTTTTTCTTTTGTTTTTTTATATTATTTTTTTGAATTTTAGTATTTTGTGCAATATTTAAATGCGATGACGTGGCACACGGCCGGGGGTGACTTTTAGCGGGAATAACATTGGCCAATGCTCCGACGATACACCCAAACCAAACGACAAAGCGTTTCATTAATTATAATTTCTTTTCTTTTTTCATAGGATAAATTTGCATTTATTTAATTNTTTAAATGCGATGACGTGGCACACGGCCGGGGGTGACTTTTAGCGGGAATAACATTGGCCAATGCTCCGACGATACACCCAAACCAAACGACAAAGCGTTTCATTAATTATAATTTCTTTTCTTTTTTCATAGGATAAATTTGCATTTATTTAATTATCAAACTTTAAAATTTTATAATTTATATCTAATTTTTAAATCCTTTTTAATTTTATAAATCTAATTTTTTTTAGGATAAAAATTTTAATTTTATTAAAATTTTAATATTTTAACCTACTGATTTTTTTTTTTCTAATAAACGTGTTTTAGAGCCGTGAGATTAACGACCGTAGTTAATGAATGTGAGCTGTTATGCATATTAAATATAAATTTAAAAATTTTAATATCACAGTATAATTTTTATTTATTTTAAATTTAGAATTTTTAGTGAAGGTTAATAATGAGAAATTTAATATGTTAAATTACAAAATAATTAAATGATTATAATTATCTACGTCTACAAGTCAATTATGACACTTTTTTTTTTTCATGTATTAATAATTATATATATGGTATGGTGATCATATTTGTTGTTAATTTATAAATTATTGAGTGATTTTCCTTTTTTTTTTAATAAAATATTAAGTGGTTTTTGTTTATAGATAATCTAAATTTTAATAACTTTTAAAATTTTGAAATTAAAATTAAGTATAATTTATAATTATTTTGAAAGGTTTATAAAAAAAATTAATTTTTAATTTTAAAAGTTGGGTATTTTTAAATAATTAAAAAAAAATTAAGGAGTAATTTTCATGATTTTCCTTTTTTTTTATTTATAAAATACTAAGTGGTTTTTGTTTATAATTAATCTAACTTTTAGTAATTTTTAAAATTTTGAAATTAAAATTAAGTATAATTTATAATTATTTTGAAAGGTTTATAAAAAAATTAATTTTTAATTTTAAAAGTTGGGTATTTTTTAAAATAATTAAAAAATTAAGGAGTAATTTTCATAATTAAACTTTTATTTTTTAAAATCGAAAAGAAATACAGCGGAGAGAGAGAAAAAAACGGGAGACGCACGGCGGAGAGTTTCCCATTGCCATGTGATTGTGGGGTCCGCCACCGCACACTTTACACGTAGGACCTCCAGGGGCAGATGTAACGTGATTGGTACAAGCATGTTCCAGATCCCACGTGGGGCTACTTTCGTCTTTCATATATTCCCGGCGGCCAGACTTCTCCACGCGCTTCCACGCGCCGCCGTCCATCTCCTCCGATTAATCTCCTCGAGACGTGCTCCCACGACCCCAATAATTATTAAATAATTTAAAAATTAGGAATTTTTTAAATTATTTTTTTTTTTTTCTAAAAATCCAAGAAAAAAAAAGGAAAACACAGATTCAATTGGTTGCCAGCAAAAAAGTAATACTTCAACCACCGAATATTTTAGTCTTTGATTTATTTATTTATTATTATTTTATTTCTTTAATATTATCTTAAATTTGGAAACTATCCTTTCAAAGCATTCCATAATCGATTAATCGTTTACCGTTTTTTGTTTCGTAGAAAGCTAAATGTATAGGTTTAATTTTAGATCGTAGGACGTTTTTTCAAATTCATGTCTACGTTCGAGTTTACCCTATTGTACTAAGGTACTTGAACTCGACTATTCTATAAAATAATTTATTCCGAACCCACTTTTATACCCAAACTAACCTTAATAACTCAACTGATTAAAAACATATACGATTAACAAATCAATCCAAAAATTCAAAATTTTATCATATTAGTTCATTCAATGAATGTTACACTCATATATTTTATTTTTTAGTTTAACGATCAGAGTTTATCCACTAAATTTCTTAATTAAAAATATATGATTTAATTAATTGACCAAAATCCACCGTGAATAAATAAATAAATAAATATATATATATTATAAAAGGAAAACCTTTTAAGCACTCTAAGGTGGGATTAGGAAGGGTGACCTGAAAATGGATAATTAAAATTGGTAAAATGTTTGGTTGTGGGCCTAAAGCAAGATAAATCAAGATAGATTTGTTTTAACTAACCAATATTTTAATCTAATCCCAAAAACATATGTTAAATTTTAGATTTAATCCAAATTTTTTACGATTTTGTTTAATAGATCTTTGTCGTTTTAATTATTTTTTATAAATTATCGACATATTTAATATTTTTTATTTAAAAGATTATAAATTTAAATCATATATGTTATTTTAATAAAATAAAATAAAATAATATTAAATACTAAAGTTATATTGATTTTTAGAGAATTAATTTAGTTCGATCGACGTTAATAGTGTATTACAAATATAAATCAAAATACAATTTGGTTCGTTTTATTTAGTCTTTATATTTTTACATGGTATAAATAATTTTTTAATATTTATAGGGAAAAGTATTGATATTTTTACAATTAATTTAAATATTTATTTAAAAGATGATAACTAAATTTAAATAGATTTTTCATGTATTTTAATAAATAAATAAATTAATTAATTAATTAAAATGGGTAGGTTTTCTTGAAAAAGAAGGGATGAGCTGTAGTGAGGTGGGGGTTTCACGTGGGAAGGTGGGGCCCATCGAGGACATGGCCACGTCATGATGGAGCTTCGGGCTCTCCCTCTCTGTTTTGGGCTCTTAGGAGGAGGAGCTGTCCTTTTCCCTTTTCCTCTATGGGCCCAAACTTTATGGACCATCACCATTATATATATATATATAAAATATATATATATTTATTTATTTATTTACGAGTTATATTTTTAATAATGTTAAAAATTCAAATTTTTCTATCACGAGTGGTCACCTTATCGCTCTCGGGTATTTTATCGGCCTCTAATATCATGGACAGTAACTTTAAAACTTTTCATATTTAAAAAAATGAGATGTTGACTGTAATGATCACGTTACATAATAAAATTGAGATTCTTTACAATAAGGACTATATTATAATAAATTTAAAAGTATAATTATTAAATTATTACATACGGAAGTTCAGAAAGTATTGTACTTATGAAATTACAAATTAAAAAATATAATTTTTTTTAATGAAAATGCAAAGACTAAAAAGGGGTTTTTTACCTTATCATAATCCAAAAGGAAAAATGTACGTGAATTACAGTGAATTACAGGTTATTATTTTTTTCGGTTGAGAATATCAAAAATACTAAACAATAATTTAATGATAAATTTAATCTAATAAGTTTAGATTAATAAATCTTGGAGCATAATCCACATTTAATGACTAACGGAAAAGTTTATGAACCTAATAAACATTTAAACGACACTTAATTACAAAATTAAGATCTTAGAGATATTAATCGAGGTTTTTTAGTACAAAATGGAATGTTCATGAACCCAATAAACGTTTTTTAAAGTTAAAAAACTAAACTTGTAATTTAACCTAACTGAAAATCCCGAAAGAATAATAAAAAACGAAGCTCGAAAAACAAATAACAGCAAACGCATCACATGTATAACATTAATAAGAGGACTATACAAAACTAGTTGAGATCTCTAATGACTGTCACTCAAATATTAACTAATTGCCTTCCTAGTTGTGCCTGTAATCACAAGCACCTCCTTTCTTGCAGTGTCCACTTTCATGGTATTTGCACAGTTTTTGTGCTTTATTATAAGGAGACCAAGAACTCCCACCACCACCACCACCACCATAAGATGGTTGCATCCCCCATGATTTACTTCCGTTCCCCGGATCTCCGCCGTGAGAGCCGCCGTCCTTTTGATTCGAAAATCTATCCCCATTTCTACCGTGCTCGTTACCCCACATGTTCTGATTCGAGTACGGGACGGGCCAACTGGGATTCATGTTCATGGGTGGCATTGGTCCATGGCTGGGGGGAACCCATCCCGGAGTTGCGTTTACTGGAGGTGGAATCGGGCCATGCGCGGACCATCCTTGGAGGTTGTTTCCGGTTGGTGGTCCTTGACCTGGAGCAATCCAACCTGGGTTTGTACCTGTAGGAGGAGGAGCAGTTCCCCACATCATACCAGCAGTAGCATTTGGAGGTGCTGCAATTGAACCTCGACCCATGTTTGGCATTGATCCCCAGCCTGGGTTCGGAGTCTCCGAGCCCAGTCGTGGAACGGTACTTTGGCCGTCTGGAGCACCCATTCCACGAGGTAGATTGGCTGGAGTTGAAGACTGAATGTGCGGCGGGTTACTGGGAATAGGAGGCGTAGATCGCCAAGGGTCCGAGGATGGAAAACTCGTCAAACCGGGCATGGAGAAACTCGTGGTTGAACTTCCTGCACTGAACGACGTAGCAGGGGGCATCTCCCCCCAACGACTCGGAAGAGTTTGTGCTGGTGGCATGGTAGAAGAAAGGTTTGATTCAAGTTTGAGAGATTGTGCATTCTGAACAGCGCTAGACCCATGTCCTTGAGCTTCCATACGAGTGTTACGATTGTTGATGGATTGTACTAAACAGTGAAGATTTGCGCTAATGCTTTTGATATCTGCAGCTGGATAGACCGAAGCATCACCCATGATAGGTGATTGTCTTACTGGCTGAGAATGATGATTTTGAAGCACATTCATAGGACCTAAACCCGTGCCCTTTTCGGTTGAATTCAGGCCAGAATTCGAGCGTAACGAGTCGTTTTCAGAGCGTTGCATAAGTGAAGAATTGTGCAAGAACGATGCAGCCACTTGAAATGGCTGCTGCTCCTCCTTTGTTCCTCCTGAGCTGGGAGTAGGAGAAGGAAGCCTTGTGAAGTTCTTAATACCGTGGTCAGAAGACCATCGGTCTCCCGAGTACCTGGGGACTTCTACCGGAGCCGAGGCAGGTCTACCCGTAGGGCTAACTTCATTTTCAGATTTCCATCTTCCTCCAGACGATTGGCCATAAGAAGTCGGATTAGTATTCTGACCATCCATACCTGACTGCAAAACAGCTCCCTGAGGCTTCCCGACAAATGAAGAAGCAGGCGTGTTTGCTTGGAAGCTGTTATTCGTCAATGGAGTGTCCTTCGGGATCTTCCCGGCCAAGACATCGGTCAAAAGCAGGGAATCGTCTTGCTTGTCTGAGGCTCTCCATACTTTCAAGTCCGCAGGAAAATAGCCTGTGTTGCTCCATTTACGTAGCTGCACCATCGAAAACGGTCCCTGAACTTTCCCAGACGGATCCTGATAACGCCATACCTTCTCGGTTTCATTAACAATGGCAGCAGCATTCTGTGTAGTCCCAACCAATGGAGATGCTGCTGGATTTACCGTGTGAGATGCAGAAGACAACTCGGCTGCTGCTGCCCCGGACGAGATATTCCTAGCAGTGATATCCGAACTGGGTGAAACTTGTTGCTTGCCCCACTTGTTTGTTTGTTTAACATCTCTATCTCTTCCTTGACTCCAAGAATTTTCATTTATGATTTCACCAGAACCAATGGCATCTTCGCCTTGGATCGAGAAGCCTTTCCCAGACGAGTTCCTGGTCAAGTCCCGAGTCGTGTTCGAAAAGTTTCTGGTCGCGCTCCAGGAATCGTTCAAATTTGAAACTCCTTTTCCAGGAGAAACCGGCTCCCTCGTCCTCCTGCCAAAGCTCGTGCCTCTCGACGACGTATAGGTTTCTACATGCAGCACATTATGTTATACTGGCTGGCTAATGAAAAAGAAATATGAATTAACAAGAAAAAGAAAAACCTTGTCTCTTATCATCTGCTTCATCTTCATCTTCAGATTCATGGCTTGGATCCATATTAGGGTCTGCATGTATTTCTGGTATTTCCTCTCGTCTGCGCTGCCGCTCCTCCGGCGTCTTCAAAAGCTGTAGTTTCTCGACACATTCCCTAAGCGTTTAGAGAAGTCAAGGAAAATAATCATAGCATTATATATCTCATTATCCAGAGTGTACGACACAAGATTATCAGGTCGGGATTCATAGCACGTGTGGAATGAGAGAAATTTCGAGATTATTCAAAGACGAAACGAGAGAGGAGTTGTAAACTTCCCGCGAAAATCCGTTTCAAAGTGTACCTAGACGAGAATGATTCTACCAAAAAGCATCTCCTTTTTACAAGTAAAATTCAGCTATAATTCAACAAACTATTGAAAAAAGGATATTCTTTTCGACGCCCTTTTTCGCTTGCTCGATCACGAAGATGACTTAGTCGAACTATCTCGGTTTCCATCCACTATAAGAGAGGCATACAACGAAAAAGTCAACTAGAAGGCAAACAATTGATATCTAAAATACAAATCAAAAAACAAAAAAGTTTAAACGACGGCATGTAAGAGAAAATACGGAGTCAAATTCTTGAGTCCTAAGGCCCTATGCCTAGGTGTTGACTCTAAACCCATTTTTCTCGAATCAGTGGTCAGCCTGTGCTTGAACGACAACATTCCAAGAAGTAACTTCCTATGGTACGGGATGGTCCCCTATTGATGAATCAAATCACTCGAAAGAAAGTAATTTCACCACTATTTATTGGGCAAAGAAAGATTGTTTGATCTAGAAAGAAGGCCGAGGGAATAGTTTAGCTCGGTTAACAATTGAGCAATCAAGGTCAGGGTCAAGCACTACCATAGCATCAACACACCCTGCGTCAAACAGACAAGAAATATGAAAAATAAAGTCGCTAGCTTTTGCTCAGTCTCATGAAGATCATTGGGTAGATGTGAGCCAAAGTTGGCACCGATTAATTTCACAACATAGTGCAAACGAACAATCTAACGTCACGATCTGCATAAATCTTCCTTATTTCTTTAGATCGGTTTTTCACAACACTTCTTAAATACCAACATGGTCAGTCAAACTAAATCTATTTCTACTAAAAGACTTGGTAGCATAAGTTCTTATACAGAACAAAAGGAACAAAGAAAATAAAAGAAAAGAAAGAGCCATATCCAAATGAAACCATTAACAATCAAATACTTACATCCTTTACTCTAGCATCTTGAAGTGACATTGCTCTCTCATGGAGGTCACCCTACAAGGGAGAATTGATATTTCAACAAAGCTTGAACTCTTATTATTATTATGATTATTATTTTACGAGAAGCTCGAAAATTACCACAGTCAAACGGTTAAGGATTCCACACTTGATGCTCTGCCTGAGCCGCTTGCACTCCTCCTGAGCACCCCGAAAAACAAAAGATCAAACAAAAAGAACGGGCCAAAGAAATCAAAACTACACTTTCTTTGCTGGTAATCGAGTTCTAAGACGACGTTCAAGCACTAAATTTGTATTAAAATACCTCTGTGAACTCTTGATTCGAGATAATATCGATTGAAATCACTTCTGTTTTATTCAAATTCAAGATCTCCAGCATGATATACGTCATCTTTTTACCGACTTTATAAGTTTCGGATGCTTTGCTTGTACCTGATAACATTTCAAGAACTTAAACGTTACTTCTATGATTCTATGCGTTCTTATACGAAGCAAATGGTCGGTAAAGACGCGATTCTTACCTACAACTTGAACCAGCCGATATAAATCTTGTTTTTGTGCATTGCCCGATATTCGTATCCTCACAAAAGAACCAACAACCTTGTCGTGAAAACTCTCCTCATCTTCAATCAGATATTCTACCAAATTACGTCTCAAGTAAATCAAGTTAATGTTGTGAGTATCAATGGCTGCATAGTCATCAAGGTTACTCTGCATTCCTCTCTCGTCACCTTTTTTCCGATACCTGCGTTTCTTCTCTTTCTTAGTCTTCCCCGACGCATCAGTGTTCCCATCAGCCTCCAACTGACTAGATTCGGTATCGGCGACACTCGCTTGGAAGTCATTTATCTGGGCATCTTCTTTGATGAGGAAGTGTGACTCTAGGAGCTTCAACATTTCAAAATGTCCCACGCGTGGCTTTCCAAACAAATTCTCGAGTCTTGAATCACATATGATCTGACTTTTCCGTCGAGGATCACGAAGCTTATTTCTTTTAATGTATTCTAATAAGAGAGCCTGAACATCAAACTGAGATAAAACGGTTTTATCGCCATTTTTCATGTGTATTACGAACTCCAAGAGCTCTTTAGATGCCCACTCGACTTCGGTATCCGTGGATAGCCCTTGAGAATCAGGTATAATTGGCATACTAGGCGAACTCATTTCCTTTGCATGAGATTTTGACTTTTTCTTAGCTTTTTTTCTCTTAGAGCTACCAGATTCTTCATTTTCAGAAACATCCAAATCTGATCCTCCATCAACATCACATAGCTCACTAGGTGAATCGGGTCTGTTAGTTAGCGTCTCAGATCCTTTCCACGGGTTTTTTGCGTGAACAAGTTCGTCAAAAGTTAGAGAAAGTTTTCCCTTCATCTCTGTCCAGTACTCCTTGAAAAGATATTCCCAGCTATTTTTGTCATTAAAATCAATTTGGCCCTACACAAGCACGAGAACGACAAAATAAGTAAAATTGAGGTTTGGTAAAGATCAAATTTTTTGAAGAAATCACCAAAATTGATTGTGAGTAGGTATGGATCGCACCCTTTTGAGTGGACTTGTAATGGCTCAAGCCCACCGCTAGCAGATATTGTCCTCTTTGGGTTTCCCCTCAAGGTTTTTAGAACGCATCTGCTAGGCAGAGGTTTCCTGTAACAACCCAGGCCAACCGCTAGCAAATATTGTCCTCTTTGGGCTTTCCCTTTCGGGCTTTCCCTCAAGGTTTTAAAACGCATCTGTTAGGCAGAGGTTTCCTGTAACAACCCAGGCCAATTGCTAGCAGATATTGTCCTCTTTGGGCTTTCCCTTTCGGGCTTCCCCTCAAGGCTTTAAAACGCGTCTACTAGGGGAAGGTTTTCACACCCTTATAAAGGGTGTTTTGTTATCCTCCCCAACCAATGTGGGACATCACATTTTCACCCCCTTATAAAGAATGCTTCGTTCTCCTCCCCAACTGATCGAGAACTCACAAGACTCCTAGTGGTTTGTTGAAACTCCAGTAAAAGCCTCTAGACCGCTACTACTTTGCGGTCCTTTTTTTGTACCAATTAGTAAAACGCTTGGTCGAGGATGGGGCTAATACTTATTTTTCGGAGGATTAGTCGGTGAGGGCTAAACCTCTTGGTGAGTTATTCCCACAGCTTATCACACTCCCCCTTGCTTTCTTTGGTACTTCATAGTTGTTTACTAATTGAAATAAAACGACACGAGCATCCAAAAAAATAAGCTAACAAAAGTGACACTGATAAAATGAAGACAAGAAGTAATATGAAGAATTTATTTGCAATTCTCAGCAGTATTCATGAATTTTCGTACCTTTTCGCTATTCCCCTGCTCCTTCTTTTCGATCAACATCACAAATCTCATGCACGCCTCGCAGAAGCCTTTGTTCCCTCTAACACATAAAATAACAGCATTTTTTGTGCAGCTCTTGCACAAGGAAAATGTACATGTGTAACACATGTAGTGGGCAGTCTTCTCACAGTTGCTACAAAGATGCCAACCTAAAATCATCCATTATAAAAGAAAACTGGGGCTTAGTAAAATGCTCTACTCTCGAAGCACACTTCATATATAATTAAGAAACCGAGTCGAATCTAGACACCTTTTTCCTTTAGTAAAGGCCGACACTTTTTCTCGTTCTTTAAGAAACACGGTTTCTTGTGTGCAACGTTTTTACATAGGCAATACAGTACAATGAACAAGCATGGTTATTCCAACTTTTTTATATACACAGAGAGAAGATGCTGAAGAAACTGAGTTGCTACATAATTCCTGATTCCAGAACATCATAGTATATGTCGTTTGGATGTCTTAAAATCTACATCAAAATACTCGGCAGCCATCTGCACGTAGACGATAAATCTGGGTGCAAAGACTTCCTTTTCATGAACATAAAAAAAAACGAGAATCCCTTTACCAAACATAGTAGAAAAGAACGAAAAAAGAAAAAAAAAAAGAACGAAAAAATCCCGAAGAACAGCATGATGGTCCTCATTAATAATCGATGATCCTTATAGAAACAAAAACCCTCAATTCCTTTCTACCTAGAACTACCAGATAATGCCTTTCAGTTTCAATTGAATGAGCAGCTAAACATAATATCCAAAAGAAGAAGAAAACATCAGGAACGCGCTGTTAAAAGAATGCAACTCTAACAAATCGAGAACATACAGGAAGAATATGTAATATAAGACAGCACATTACCACAGTTCCATCGACCCTTGGCTCGGAAGAATGCCTCGTCGCGATTAATACAGGAAGGGTGGTATGCCTTGGGACAACCTCTGAAACCAAGGAAATAAAAGATCAATGTATAATCGAAACAAAATATCGATTTGGGATGTTCCTGAAAAACTAACCTGCGATCGCAGAGTACAAGGTCGCCCCCATCAAAACAAATAAAGCAAACGTCCTCTTCCACCTTCTTCCTAGAAGGCGCTCTAGCTGGAGCTTTAGCATTCTTTCCACGCTTCCTTTTCGCACCACTGCTACCTTTATTTGCCTCATCGACCTCCTCCGTGATATCCATCTCCTCAGCCTCCTCTCCTGCTTCTGTCTCCTCCACCAAGTATGTCATGTTTGCATCAGTCTCCTCCGACCCAATCCCTTCGTCCACCAAATAAACCATGTCGTCGTCGGCCTCCGCAGTCTCTTCGGCCATAGCTATTTCCTCAACTTGTGCAGTCTTGTTTTCTTCCACGTTCTCCGATTTTACCATTTCCGGGGTGTAGTCTGTCACTTGCACTCCCTTGGCCTCTGCAGTCTCGCCCCCCATATTCTCAATCTTTCCAACCTCGACGCTCTCATTGGCCGAACCCAATCCCTGAACCCCCACTTCCTTATCTTCCACGTTCTCCATCTTCAACGCCTCGATACCATAGTCTGCTATGTCTACTGCCTTGATCTCTGGGGTTTCATGTGCCGAATTCTCCATCATCGCCACATCGGTAGCCTTGTTTCCCATACATATTCCATCCATCTCAGCAGTCTTGTCTTCAGCATTTTCTACATTTATCGCCTCATCCATCTTCCCAGCTAAATGTGGCAGCCCCACCTCATCCGCCGTGCTCGAGACATTCTCCATCTTGCACATTTCACCAGTTCTATCCGCTAAATTCGTTGCCCGTCCCTCCTCCACCACAGCCTCATCTGCCAAACTATCTTTTAACTCAGAGTTTTCTTCCAGCCGAACCGGGACGCCTAATTCCCTTTCCTCCAAAGCAAAATTTTTTTGCTTAGGAACCTCTGTATCCTTCGATTCGTCGGAGTCATCAGCATTCTCTTCCTCCACTGTCTTATGCACCAAATTGGTAGCATCAGCTCCATCTACAAGCGTTTCCTCAGCCAAAACATCACTCAGGCTTGTCTTCCCGGTTGTCTCAGCACAGCCAACTGCACCCGCGCCTTCTCCGACCGTGTCCTCTGGAAAATTCGCCATCGAAACCTCGCCCTCAACCTGATTTTCAGCTACACCAACCAAAACCGTTTCATTTAACATCTCGCCATCCACAAATTCAGTCACAGCCTTCTCCTCCTCCTCCTCCTCCTCCTCCTCCTCCTCCCCTGTATTCTCTTTCATATCATCGAAATCCCTTTGCTCCAATAACGCCATCTCCAACTTCATAGAATCTTCCGCCACATCCTCAATAACGTTACGAAAATCCTTCTCCTCTGCTCTCTCCATCTCCTCCGCCACATCCTTCTTCATCTCTAAACAAGTATCCGCCGCAAGACTCTCATCCCCGATAATTGCATCTCCGGCCGGTGAAGATTCAACGCTCGTATTAACTGGAAACTCCGTTTCGACAATGGAGGACTTAAACACACAATGCTGTTCTTCATGTTCTTCATTGCTCTGAAGCTCCCGATGAACGTCACACTTAACATCCAAGATTCCATCTTCGACATACAGAGGAGATTTTTGTTCGTGTTTCGAAGAATCATCTTCTTCGGTTTCCATTCAGAACCAGAATTGGATTAAAAATTAGGAACAATGGCCAGGAATTGAAACCCTAGGGTTTTAAGATCCACTTCCCCCTCTAACAAAATTTACGGTCCAAGAAATAAGAGCGTTTGCAGAACATTTCAGTTTCGCTCCTCTTCGAAGATTTCCCTTGTTTTTTCAATTTGATTTTTTTTTTTTTTTTTTCTTTGTGAACAAAGATAATGATCCATTATATAGGCCCGTAATTCGGCATAATTACATAAATAACCCTCCTAATGTCAAAATCACTATTAAAAAAAATTTACCCCAAGGGTAATCTTTCCCTAAATATTCTTTAATTTCCAAATATACCCTTCTACTTCTTTTTATTATTGTTATTATTATCTTATGAGGTGTAAAAAAATAATTATTATAAGTAATATAAATAAAATGCAACAAGTTCGAGAAGAATATATATTAACCAATAAAACTCGTAGAAAAATTATATTTAAACTTTGTGTTAGTTTGTCCTAAACCATAACGTTAAAAAGTTGAGAATCGTCTAAGTTTTATTATTTTGGTAGACTTATTGTGTCACTGATTGATATACGTGATATCGAGTATATCATTTTTACATTTAATATGATTCGTATACTTTATATTTAGTATATAAAAAATGTCGTCGATATACTTCTTATACTTTAATTAAAAAGTGTACCTGATGGCAATCTTGATTCACGATGATTCGTGATCGTAAAAAAATTAACTTTGAGTTTTTTAATTTTATTCTATTTGAACTATAATTTTAGTGGAATTTCATGTACTGCTCGTTCTTGGACTACTTGTCCATTCTTGTCAAATTGACCTATATGGTGGAGTTAGCTCATTGGTCGAGGTGGCATGTCGTTACATTGGTTGGAGAGGAGAACAAAACACCCTTTATACGGGTGTGGAGACTTTTTTTTTTTTTTTTTTTTTTTTTTTTTTTTTTTTTTTTTNGGCGACCGATCTAGTGGAGTTAGGGCGTTGGTCAAGGTGGCTATAAGGGTGTGGAAACTTCGGAAAGCCCAAAAAGGACAATATCGGCTAGCGGTGGAACTGGGTCATTATAATTAAGAACTTTACACCACCGCTAGAAGATATTGTTTTTTTTTTTGCTTTCCCTTCGGGCTTCCCCTCAAGCTTTTAAAGTGCTAGGGAAAGGTTTCCACACCCGAGTGAGCCCACCACTAGCAGATATTGTTCTCTCTAGGCTTTCTCTTTCCAGCTTCCCCATTTATAGTAGATACTAGCAGATATTGTTCTCTCTAGGCTTTCTCTTTCCAGCTTCCCCATTTCTAGTAGATATTATTCTCTTTAATTTGCCCATTCGAACATCCCCTAAAGGTTTTACATAATTAACAGTAGTGAGCCTGACTGTTACAATATCTGCAAACCGTGAGCCTCGCCGTTACAAATGAGAACTTTACATTATTATTACTTTACACCATCATATAATTTATAATACATTGTATTACATATTTTTTAAGTTTAAGACAAATAAATTGAATTTATAGCATAAAATACTATATTTCTTAAATATTTATCATTTAGAACCATAGAACCAAGATCAATGATACCGAAAAGCGAAAATACATCGTCTAAACCGCATAGCAATGTTTCGTAATAATAGCACGAGCAAATACTACAATGCAACCGAGTAGAGCAATCTATAAAGTTTAGTTCTCAGGTTATCTAAACTCCAAGCAAAATCTGAAGGTCTAACCTCGTCGAGGACGTGATTTTATCTCTTTTGATCATCAGTACCTCCGGGGATAACGGTCCATAAACCGACCAGAAGGGCATTCGTATGCCAGGTGACCTCGTCCCCCGCAGTTATGGCATATCATCAAAGGGCCCATGCAATCCCTACTCATATGGCCAAGCTGCTGGCATTTCCTACACACAACATCCCGGTAACCACCAGCACCACCACGCACACTGCCACCGCCACTGCCTCGGTCAACTCGGTCTCCGAGGACGTTGGACTTCGGACACTGTCTGGCGACATGCCCTGATACATTACACAAGTTGCAAATAGGATCGTTTGGACAATCGCGAGCAAGATGGCCTGTCTTCCTGCAATTGTTGCACGCCTTCTCGTTAGTACAATCAGCTGCTATATGACCTTGCTTATAGCAATTATTGCAAAGCCTCAAGTCTCCAGGAGGGAGCGGAGGAGCCGTGCATTCCCTGGCCCGATGTCCTGCCTTGCCACAGGTGTGGCAGATGCCTTCATTAGGGCAGCTACTTGCCATGTGACCGGGTTCTCGACAGTTCCAACATAGCGACTTTGTCGTGCACTCGGAAGCAATATGCCTAGTAGATCAAGTGATAAGTAAAAGGGGGTCATTGTTCAATCAAATGTATGCCAAATATGCAATTATAACCCGATTCGACCATGTTTAGGAGTGCTATTGAAATGAATAAAATCACTCTAAGACTCAAAGACATGTTTTTAATCCTTCGAATGTGATTTTCGTGTCAGAAAATTCATTGCGAATGATTAAAACCATGTTTTGAAGTGATTTTAACCATTTCAAAATCACTCACCGACCTAAATCACATAAAACCTGCTTGATAGCATCTTACAATATATCCTCGAGTCAACTTCAAATCTCAAATTCTAAATTAAGATTAGTGAAACCGAGTAGAATGGAACCAAATCCATAATTTTCATGTCAAGTAGAATGGAATATAGCATGCCAGTAGAATGGTGAATATTTAAGTACATAAAAAAATAAGTATTCTCCCAAGTAAACATTTGTATCCGAATAGGCGACGAAGATAATAGGCATACGTATCCGAATAGGCGACAAAGATAATAAGCATAAGATCAAGTTTCCTTACCCAGGGAGACCACAATTGTGACAAATTGCGACATCTTGGCATTCTCTTGCAAAATGGCCAGGCCGCTTGCAGTTCTTGCAAAGATTATCTCGACTGGCAATAAAATCAGATTAAGATTAACAACTTTTCATACTAATACATGGTCGTGTCCGAAAGTCGGAAACATAAACATCAAATACTATTACCATACAATCAGTATAACATGGATGTTATATAGATTGCAGCGGTGCAGGAGAAGCCCATGTCTGCTCAAGCATGGTAAATGCAGAGATTTGTCGAGTTCATCAAACACATAATATGCAAACCCAATAATGCAATGGCTACATAATTCCTTTAAAACAGACTCCATGACCATGTGTGTGATAGGTATCTGTGTATGTATTGGGAAGAAACGAGATACGAATTGATGAACGAATGAAATGTACACAAAAAAAGACGGGGGAAGGTAGGTCCACAGCCAAAGATGGATTTCTAAAACACAACTGCAAATTCTTCCCCATCCTACATATAAGATATGAGATAAGTACATAATTTATCAGAATCAGAAACCTGAAACCCCGACGTGATTCTCTCCTGTATGGTGCATCACGATGTGAAAAACGATCAGACCGGATTTTACGATCCAGTGGGCTCCTGCTCCTGCTCCTGCTCCTGCTCCTGCTTCCACTCCTGCTATCTGAACTCATTTCCAAACTTATTCTCCAATACTTATTCCCACTGATATGTGAAAATACCACCACCACCACCACCACCACCAAAATATCACACCGATGCTGCCTCCTCCCTGCCCATATAACAACCACACACCAAATTCATATCCACGAATCCAAACCAAACTCTTTCTTTTCCCTTCAAATAGAAAACACCAATTTCCAATCCCATTCAACAAAGTAGTAAAATCCCAACAAAGCAAACACCACATCCCCACAACATCCAATTCCTCAACTACATTCTTCATACAATTTCAAGAATGGCTGAAGTTAACATTACCAACACATCACCAAGCTAAGAATTCATCCAGTAGTGGACCATCCACAAACAACGCCCACTAACATTCACATTCCATATTGCTGCATCAACTTCTTTCACTATTACAACTAGTAAGTCATTTCTGTCAATGATTTTTGAAAATTTCACAGTTTACAACTGGTAATCCCACCACGAGTGATCATTTTGGAAACAGCTCTTTAACTAACTACTAATTTTGCAGAACAGGTTCTACAGTCAATTTGTGCAGCCGTTGAAATTTCTAATAGAAACAAGCAAAGCCAACACACGAACTACTAAGCAACGCTAACGCAAAAATAACTACTGTTAGACGAACACAACTCTCCACAATGGTATGATATTGTCCACTTTGAGCATAAGCTCTCATGGCTTTGCTTTGGACTTCCCCAAAATGCCTCATTCCAATGGAGAGAGTATTCTTTGATTATAAACCCATGATCATCCCCTAAATTAGTCGATGTGGAACTTTCATCATCCAACAACTACAACCGCCACAAATCACGAGATCTTTGCAGACGTGATCAGTTGGCACATGAAGAGAAATTTCATATTCGTTGAGAGAAATTATACCAAAAACATTCACTACTCAACAACAACAACTAAAAACAAACACAATTCACGGACCTCTAGATTATCTCATCATGTAATCTACAGCGCAGTAACTTACAAACCACTTCCATCATGTAATCCCGAAGAGAAAGAAGCAGAAGCAACACGATGCGTCGGAAAATCATAAAAACGAGAGTGCATTGAGAAAACCAAACTTTTCATGGCAATTATGGAGAATATGCGTCTACATACACTACAGAAAATTAACGAAAAATGAACCCTAAGCCTCTAGACATAGAAATGCAATGAGACCATACGACAAGAATGTAAATCAGAAATGAAAGAGAGACGAACCTAATATCAATTGCTACGTGCTTGTGGCTGATACTGCCGTAGCTCAAATGGCTGAAGACGCAAAAATTACGAACAAAGCCGCAGCGGGGACGAGACTCGCAGTAAAACAGCTGGTCGAGAGCGAAGATTTGCAAGTGGCGACTGATATCGGATCGAACAAAGTGGAAGGTAATATTATTGGGCCTCGATTTGCCAACTGGTTAAGCCCAATATGTTTTGGGCCTTGCTTCTTGGGCCTAATATATTTCCTGAAAAAATAATATTTTCCGGATTTTCATTCTAATTATACGATATAATAATGTGTGTAAAATAATTCTAAAATAGTTATTATTAGTGAATTAATGAAAATTTGTACGTAGTGATTACAATTAATTAATTAATTCATTCATTCATTAATTATAAGAGTAGTTGCAGCTTATTATTTGACTCGTTCTAGTCTTGTTGTTTTACCGTTTTGATGCACTCCTTTCTCTCTCCGACATCATTTCAAGTATAAATAAAGAGCGTTGAGTCCCAACCTAATTTACAAGTCTGTCAATGTAAAGTGAGTCGAGCCTTAATTGATGTTATAAAACGTCAGCACTAGTCGTCAGCAAGGAGATTAAGTGACAATTGAAAGAGTAGCTCGAAAATGGTCATGGCTAGCCCAATACGTCCTATCGTGTTTTGCTCTCATCTTTAAAGTTTCTCAATGTTGAATGAGGTTTTATTGTATCAGTAGAAGCGCAAGTAGCAGACTAGAGTAGATAACATTGGCTAGTAACCAGGTTTGGAATAATTAAACTTTTTTATTATATTAAGTTAAATTTTAAAAATTTATTAATTTTTCAAAAAATTGTTGAAGTTATTTAATTAAATTCGAAAAACATTGAGGATTAAATTTTAATTTATTGAGAAGGACCATACTGGTATTTTGACTTTTATTTTTTATTATTCGATGAAACTTAGTATATTTATATATTTTTATTGAATCGAGCCATTTCGGGTTTAGAAAAATGAACCAAAACTTATTCGAAAAGTTAATCCAACCCAACCCAACCCAATCCTTATAGTTCGGATTGGGTTAGTCCGGATCTTCGATTGTTGGGTTGAACGTACACCTTAATTGTGAAAGGATAATAATAATCGGCAATGATAAAACCTACATATGTACAATTTTCATAAAATATATTTTTTTTATAAAAAAGAGTAAAATATAATTTACGACAAATTTACATTTATATCATTTAATTGATCCTCTAACCATGGCTAACATATGGTTTTTTCGTAATGAATTATAGAATTAATGTTAAAAATGTGAATATAAAAATAAAATAAATTATATAAATGAAATATAATTTGTATAGTTTGGTCCAATTAAAATGCTTTGTCACCTTTCTCTCAACTTGCCGTGGCAGCTAAGCAAATAAATATTCTAACAATTATATATATATATATATATATATATATATATATATATATATATATATATATATATATATATATATTGCGTTTTCCAAAATGTTCGTCATTTTCTAGCCAACTCCATACCGGTGAATACCGTTGTCGACACTCACTACCACCCACCGCTACCAAAAAAATTGTAGGATGTCGTCAAACATAAAATTGGTCAAAGTAAAACACGCTTAGCTATAGAGCTCGTATAATTAAGTTATCAAAAAGAAATGTGCACATTGTTGATATAGGAAGTAACTTTCATTTTCTTTAAGCATTTATTAGTCATTTTATTTTAAAAACCACTCTTATTTAGATATAATTTCACTCCATTCTTATCCGAAAAAAAGTAAATAAATAAATAAGTGAATATAAAAATGGTTGAAAAGACAAAATAATAATAATAATAATAATAATAATGTCTTGTTGACTTTCATTTATAAACTCTTTGTAAAGGTTTGATCATTTCCAATTCCAATTCTATTGTCCCCTTTTCAAGTGCCTTCTATCACGCCACTAATTCATGCTCCTCATTGTAATTTTATTTATTTTATTATTATTATTATTATTATTTTGTAAATTATAGATAATAAAACTTAGTACTTATAAATTAAAACTAATTTAAATGATTAGGTAAAGATTATATATATATATATATATATATATATATATATATATATATATAAAAGTCGACTTCCACTTCCTTTGTGAGGAACAAAGGGTAAGAGTGAGTAAAAAGGAAAAGAGGAAAGAGACTATAGCAAACCGTCTCAAGTAGTAAAAGACAATATAAAATACTGACTACACAGAGGGATAGGTCTTGAAGTGACAGACGTAAACGATCCGAATCAATGTGTTCAAATTGACCATGGACCAAACAACCCTTATGGTGACATACATTTCAAACTCTAAAAGTGGGTAGAAAAGGAAGGAGGAAAGAGGCTCGGGAAAACCCTCATAAACAGTGAATACGATTAAGCTTAGCCGCCCAACATTATGAAATACTAACCACACTGAGGGAGAGACCCTGAAATGAAGGACGTAAACGAGTGGAATCATTGTGTTCAAATTGACCATAAACAAAACAACCCTTATACCCTAAACTAGACCCGAACATTTCAAAACTTATTAGAAATTAGAAATTAGAAATTTAAAACTAAGCTTATTATTTAAAAATTTTAAAAATTGAAAAAAAAAAAACTAGGGTTTGTTGAGATTGAGCGCAATTTCCGTACTCAACCAACCGCATGAAAAGAACAACAAAGGTTTGGGGGTTCACAACCTGCACGTCCGGACACGCCCCAAATGATGCCTATTGGACAACCACTCCATTCCCATCTTTCTTTTTAACTTAATCAATTACTCCACGCATCCATCAATTTTCTATCTAATAATAATAAATAAATAAATATATATATATATTTAATTACAATTCATACTATTTATAAAACTATATAATTAATTCACGAGCTTCACGACATTTCATGTGGACTCGAATTATCTTAAGCCATATGAGCTAAATTTCAACCATATAAACTAAATTTTTAGGCGCAATAGGAAGGAATGCTGTAATCTGAGTGGGTGAACCCTCATCATCCGTGTCACGAATTGGATGGCAGGCACAATTCTGACTAGTTCCGATTCGAGCGAGAGCCCGAACAGGGGAGGCAATAACATCTTGATCGAAAGCTCCCCCTATCGGTTCACTAGGGGTTTACAAAGACATGGGATTTTTGCGTCCCAATCCTACCGCTCCGAAGAAAGCAGAGATAGGTTTAAATATAATAGGTCAATCTAGTTGGAGATATTTTTATTAAGTAGAAGTTTAGGTATTTATTAAGTATTAAAGTTTATGAGCTCATATATATTCTTTTAAGTTTATTTGAAAGGATAGTGTGATATCCCGCATCAATTGGAAGAGTGTGAAAACCTCTCACGGGTAGACATGCATTTTAAAAACCGAAAATCTAGGAAAAGTTAAAAAAAGAACAATATCTGCTAGCGGTGAGTTTTGACTGTTACAAATAGTATTAGAGCCAAGTTAACGGACAGTGCGAGACATTGGTCGGAGTAGGACCTAACCCCTCTCCTAGCAAGTACGTTTTAATAATTTGGTCATATATTTGTTTTGTAAAGTTTTTAATTATTTAATATTTTACTTTTAGTTATTTATAAGCTTCAATTGTATGCGTATATAATTTAAAAATTATTCGAATGTGTAATACTTATTAAATACACAAATTAAAATTTATGTTTAATAATTAAATATTAAATATAATTCCACCCAATAATAATAAAGGGAAGAAGGAAAGATACAAAGGGTATTTTAGTCATTTCACTCGACTATAGTTTTTTTTTCTTGAAGGTGCAGCTAGAGGAGAAATCTCAACTTTGTTGACGCTCCATCATCGGATTCTCATTTGGTTCCACTGGACAGTGCGAGACATTGGTCGGAGTAGGACCTAACCCTTCTCCTAGAAGGGCATTTTAAAATAATAAGACTGACAACGATACATAAGGGACAAAAGCAGACAATAGATGAACTTTGGATATTACAGTTAGAGACTAAATTTATAATTTTTTTCGTTATATTTTTAATAAAATATTAAAAATAGTTACTTATGGTTTAATGTGTATTTTATTGTACGGAACTTATTTTATTATACAAAATTTAACAATTTACTGAAAAGGTAAAAGTTAATTTAGACGGTAAAAAATGAAAAAACACACAAAGATTTTTAACGAAAAGAAAGTGGGAGCTGCTGTCAGTATTTATTATTCTTTTGTCAGCTTTGGGAGGCTTCTCTTTCTTTGCCGCTCCAACAATTGGTTCCCCACAGATCTAACGGTCACAGGCAGGGACATAGGGAACACCGCTGCCACGTGGCGCCATATATGCCCACCTCTCCTTTTTAATTTTTTCTATCCAGCTTTTTATTTTTATTTTTATTTTTTATTTTCATCACGTGATACTACCAGCTTTTAAATTACAAACAGAAAATAAATAAATAAATAAATAAAGTTAAATTACAAATTTGGTCAATTAATTTTAAAGTTTTGCTATATTTATTTTGTCGACTTTTAATTATTTAATATTTTACTTTTATGTTTGATAAATTATTAGGATATATTTTTTTTTTGTTTTATTTAGTTATTTATAAGCTTCAATTGTATGTGTAATACTTATTAAATACATAAATTAAAATTTATGTTTAATATATTAAATAGTTTTTTTAAATTTAAATATATTTTTATTGAAAATAGAAACTCTATTATTAAATATAATTCTATAAAAAAAATAATAAAGAAAGGAAGGGTATTTTAGTCATTTCACTCCACTCTAGTTTTCTTCTTGGAGGTGCGGTTGGAGGAGAAATTTCAACTTTGTTGACGCTCCATCATCGGATTCTCATTTGGTTCCACCGGCCACTGATTCATCTCAAATTTATCTTCTCCGTGAGACTGACACTGATAGCGACGGCTCCACCGTGAGTTCCCGGAATCTGCGGCCTCTCTGGTCACCCGCATTCTCCTTCTTCTTCACGATTCATGGCCGCTGGCCGGTGCTGAGTCGCCGTTGTTGTGTTACTGTTTCATCTAGGTCCATTCCTCGGCATTCATTTCCACATTTCTACGTTCGGTACGTTTACTTTCACCTGATCGTTTTTTTTTTTGTTAAACATTTTCTATCTCTCTTTGATTGTCACTTTGATGCTTTCTTCCACTCGTAAAGCTTCCTCGTCTTCTTCTGTTTACTCTGAAGCTACGCCTTGAGTCCTTCTCGGATTTGGATTTAAAGTTCATGCTATCATGTTTGCGTAGCTGATTTTATCATCTCGGTGATCTTTCCTCTCGGACGTATCTAGCCGAGTATTGTTTCATTTTCGATGCTTTAATTGTTCAGCAGCTCCTTGTAATTTGTTACATGTGGAAAATGCTGCATTCGAAGTTTTCTTTGAGTCGAAGTAAATCAATGAGTTCAATTGCGACATAGAAGTTTAACAATCTTTGCTTAACTGAGATTTTGATTAAGATAAGCTAACCGTTAGAATTGAATATTTCTGCCATTGCGTAAAGCGTCTATCCGCGCCATATTCCGCGTGCATTTCGGTATGCACATTGTGATTATTATATATTTCGGGGGAGTTTTCAGTTTTGGAACGTGGTCGTTTTCTTATAGCGCACGAGGCTTTAAGACAACGAAAATCGCAGCAGAGTAGCAGAGGATTCGGATCAGACCAAACGGCAGAAACGAACGACGGCGTTTGGAGGATCCAATCCATTTCTCGAGCAAGTTGGCCATTGCATTCGATATCTGAACCGCATCGCTGTATCGAACGGACGCATCGTTTTCGGGAACGGTTTTCTGAAAGGACAGACGATTCGACAGTATGATTTTTTTTTGTTCCTTGTCTTCTTGATTTTAATTTCGGAATTCACAGTTCTAGTAACATCTGACCAAACCTTATCGTGAAGAGCGATAAGGAGAATTCAATGACAATAACATTCATATGGTTGGATGACAATGCTTACCCTGTTCAAATTCCTCGAATTTGTCCGTAAGCTTTGTGGGTCTCCTTCTATGAGGGAGTTTTCTGTCTTACATGAAATCTGTGAATTTTTTTGGGGGAAATACCCCGCAAGAGAAAAGGGGGTTTAAAGGGATGCGTAGAATTGAAGGTCAAGCTAGATTGCCATAGGCTTAACCATAATATGGCAATTATCATAAATCTACTTTCTAGCTTTACATCATTTTTCGGGTGACGGGTAAATACCCATGATTAGCTTGTAGTTGAAGTTATTAATTCATAATCTTTCTACTATTGGTTGGCTGAGGGGGTTGGTCAGATCAGAATACACTCATGGCTTGAGTAATTAGCATTTATTTAGCATATTAGTAGTATTTTATGCAGGAAATTGTACTCATTAAGGGCTTATAAGCTCTCCTTTATAAATGTCAACAGTCCTGAAAATGTGCGAAGCATGAGCGCAATGACTTGGGTATCTACAATTATGGATTGATATAGACTGAATCAAGGTGGTGGCCTGTTGGGCTGGGAGAAGGTTTGGCTACATTGAGAAATGGGGACGGTTGCCGGAGAGGAGTTGATGAACTTGGAGAAAATGCAGGAAATAAATGCCCGTGAAGAGAAAATTCTTGTATTAGTAAGGTTGAGACCTTTGAATGAGAAGGAGATTATGATGAATGAATCAGTGGATTGGGAGTGCATCAATGATACTAGTATCTTGTACCGGAATACCTTACGGGAGGGGTCCACATTTCCAAGTGCCTATACTTTTGGTAAGTAATGCTAATCTCTCTCACCTTTTAATATCCTTTGTAAAACGTCTGAAAGTGTGGATTTATGAGGATTAGACACTTTATTTCACACATATTTATCGAACCCTTTAATAGTTTGTTTTATCTAAACTCGAACGATTTCTCTTCATTACTCGATGGTATTGTACATTCATGATTGTGGCTTTGTAAATTAAGTCGATGTTTCAAAATATTTCTTGTTGAGATTGTTGGGAGAGAGTCCCACGCTGACTAATTAAGGGAATGACCATGGGTTTGTAAGTAAGGAATACATCTTCATTGTGGAGAAGTGGACAATATCATACCATTGTGAAGAGTCGTGGTTCCTAACTTTTCTATGGTACATTACGCCAATGATAGGGATATAACTTTTTAATTGAATGGTATTGTATAAGAGGTTTATTTAATGTTTTGTTCATATTTTTTTGGTGACAGATAGAGTATTTGGAGGTGATTGCTCTACAAAGCAGGTGTACGAGGAAGGAGCCAAAGAAATTGCATTTTCTGTAGTCAGTGGTATCAACTGTAAGTATATAATTGCATTCCACTTTGATCTCTAACATGTCAAGGTTTCTAATGAACTAGAAAAGACCTTACTCCAATATATATGCTTTCAAATTTCCAGCGAGTATTTTTGCATATGGTCAAACAAGCAGTGGAAAGACATACACCATGAACGGAATTCTTGAACATTCAGTGTCAGATATATTTGATTACATTAGAAAGGTGAGTTAATATTGGTGATTGCACTACGCCCTTTACCCTTGCCGTTAACAAGCTCTATTCTGAGTTCTCTGACTGTCTGTTTGTTTTCTTTTCCTCCAAACAAATTGCAGCATGAAGAAAGAGCATTTGTTGTGAAGTTTTCAGCTATTGAGATATACAATGAAGCTGTTAGAGACCTCCTGAGCACAGATACTACTCCTCTCAGGCTGCTAGATGACCATGAGGTGGATATGTTATTTTCATATTTAAAAAGAAAAAAAAATCTATTGTTTTCGTATTTTGGCATTTCCCACAGTTTTTGGTTATCAACAGCGAGGGACTGTTGTGGAGAAAGTCACTGAGGAAACTTTGAGGGACTGGAACCATTTAAAGGAGCTCATTTCAATGTGTGAAGGTGAAGCATTTTGAAAAATCTTGCTAGTCTCTGATTATTATGTCATATCTTCATGAAATCTGGTTATAATGTGCAGCTCAACGACGGATTGGAGAGACCTCGCTGAATGAGAAAAGTTCTAGATCTCATCAAATTATTAAATTGGTGTGCATCACGTCTCTTCTTAATTAATCTCACGATCAATCTGATCGAGGGATTCAATTTTCATCTCAAGGATAAAATTTTCACCAACTCCTTGTTGATTCATGCAGACAATTGAAAGTTCTGCTCGAGAGTTTTTAGGAAAAGACAATTCAACCACCCTTGCTGCTAGTGTGGTAATGACCATCTAACTGTATATTGTGTGTGAAGAATCACAGCTATTATTTTGACTACGTTTCCTCCAACTTTTAAGAGACTTCCATAAACAGAAATTCAATGTGTGAGAAACAAATCGTCTTAACTTCTCACTCTTCCGTCATTTTTGGCAGAATTTTATTGATTTAGCTGGGAGTGAACGTGCAGCTCAAGCATTATCAGCAGGGGCGAGATTGAAAGAAGGCTGCCACATAAATCGCAGTTTACTGACTCTCGGTACTGTCATTCGCAAATTAAGGTACATGAAGTCATCTTTCCTTCCCTTTACGTTGTTGAAATTTTTACTAATTGCCAGATGTCACTGATGCTTGTGTCATGCACATTCTCTAATGAGTTAAGAATAGATATGGATTGTCACTAAGAAATACAAAACTTTCTTACGTATGGTATTTATATGTATGCAATTCTACATTTTTTTTTTTTTGACTTTGCGTACATCCTACTTATACTACAGCTTAAAATCTATCATTCTGGTCTATTGTGTCGTGTGACTTTTGACTGAGTTAATATTCAATTATGCTCCCCGGCAGTCTTTGTTTATTAAGAGTTTCCTGATGTTTCACTATGTATGTAGCAAGCACCCTCCTAATAACATTTTAGTTTGATGTTCAATGGGACTTGCATCTGGGGTAAACTCATTTATGGTTGGAAAGGACCGTGATATTCTGTGAGAACAAATTTCCAATTAGCTTAATGACGTATTTTTGGAGTAAAACATCAAATTGGTAGACGAACAGATGTGCACCTTCTCCCATATTTTCTTTTTCTGTTTTTTTTTTTTGTTTTTGTAAAATTTGCAAAGTAAGTGAAGCTGCTCTGTATTTCTAAAACCCTTGGTGTTATTATGTGGTGCAGCAAAGGAAGAAATGGTCATATCAATTACAGAGATTCTAAGCTGACGCGAATATTGCAGCCATGCTTAGGTGGCAATGCTAGAACAGCCGTCATCTGTACATTGAGCCCCGCAAGAACTCACGTTGAACAAACTAGAAACACTCTCTTGTTTGCTTGTTGTGCAAAAGAGGTGACTACAAAAGCACAAGTCAACGTGGTCATGTCTCAGAAGGCTTTGGTTAAGCATTTGCAGAAAGAGGTAGCCAGATTGGAGAGTGAGTTGAGAACCCCTGCCCCTGTTTCATCCAGTTCTGAATATGCAGCCTTACTTAAAAAGAAAGATCTACAAATTGAGAAGGTTGTTATTCTACCTGAATTCACGCTCGAGATATATGCTTGAATTAATTTGAAGTTCTATATATATATATATATATTCTTTTTTTTGCAATGAGGCATGATCTGAAATTTATTTGTGTCATAATGAGGAGAGGTAGACATTTTGCTAGTACTTTCCTTCTGGAGATTGAAGAACAATGGTTTAGAAAATCCTGTCCATAATTTGTTTGTTCTATTTAATTTCAAGAATATATCGATATCTGTTCTATAATTAAGTTTGGTGTCGAGAACTGTATGAGAGAAGACTATACAATAGTTTTCTGTCTGTTATATATGGCTAAAGATATCTTGTGCTACGCTTGATCAAACGAGACCACAACCCAAACTGGCTATCTCACACTCAAATTGGTAGCCACGAGGAGGAAAAAGTTAGCATGACAAATGCTTATAGATTACATTATGTTTCATCTTGCAGATGGCGAAGGAGATTAGAGAGCTCACAAAGCAAAGGGACCTCGCTCAATCCCGGATTGAAGATTTACTTCGTATGGTTGGACATGATGATGTCGTGAGAAAGGTAAACATTTACTGATTAAAGTTAACTTGATTTACTTGCACGCATATGTAGTCAGTTGCCTTCGTGTTCTTCATATTATTTTCTTGCCTTCCTTCCAGGATATCGAAAGTAGTTATTCCAAATTGCAAGCGAGGGATGCTTTAGAGGATGAAGGTTCACCATCAGAAACTTCAAGTGTGGCTGATTTTCGTGATAGAGATATGGGTGTAAAATCCTTCAACAATCCTCATTATTATGATGGAGACAGTGATGATGGAAAGAGGTTTCTTGACTCTTACTCAGGTCACAGTCCAATGACAACAACTGCTCTTGCAATAGTCGAAGATTCCGATGACTGCAAGGAAGTTCAATGTATTGAAATGGGAGAGTCGATCAGGGATGATAACTTGTCACCGCTTGCTGCTAATAACGGTGAATTTAGAGGAAATGGTCATGAAATGATATCAACCCCTGTGAAAGGGAATAGAGAAGCACATCAGATTCAAAATAATTCAGCAAATGATCAGCCGGAGCAAAGACTCCATAATGTAAGAAGGACAGAAATTATTTCTATGTTCAGTCCTTACCGCGACCATGCATGTTCAAAGGTGACTGCTGATATGTCAAGCTCCAGAAGCTTGAAGCTAGCCAGAAGCTGGAGTTGTAGAGCCAATCTCTCGACTGATTTATCACCTGGTAGAGGAGAAACCACCCCTCCTCATGGATTTGACCAAAGATTTCCTGGAAGACCTGAAGGTTTTGAACGGAAACTCCCACAGTTAGTCTTTGATGACACCCTCCTGAGGCTTGATTCTCAGTCTTCTATAGGAAGTGCTCGGAGCATCAAAACTTCGGCAGATGAAGACGTTACTCGCTTAGACGCCTTTGTTGCCGGATTGAAGAAAATGACCAACTTAGAGTATGGGAAAGAACTTGCTGATGGACAGGTGAGAATGCATTTTTTTTCCTTTACTTTCTCGAAATAGATTGCATGGTTCCAAGATAATCTAAGTTCCCATAATATCTTGCGGATGGGCAATCATACAGTGTGTGTTGAGGATTGTTGAGAGGGAGTCGCACGTTGGCTAATTTAGATAACGATCATAGATTTATAAGGGTAAGGAATAGTATGAGGTCTTTTGGGGAAGCCCAAAGCAAAGCCACGAGAGCTTATGCACAAAGTGGACAATATCATACCATTATGGACATCCGTGGTTTCTAACCGTGTGTGCGCATGTTCGCAACGAAAGAAAATATCAGGAATACCTCTTGCTTTAATCCCACAATTTGCTTGATTATATTGATGGAAAATGATCAACTTATGATATTTAGTATTCAGGTCTAAATATTATCATTTCTCCTAACAATTAGAAGCATGTTCTTACTAGTTTCTGAAGGATGGCCACGAATTGGATCTCTTAAAGGCTTCAAATGGTGGTGGAGGGGGAGAGACATTGCAAGATGCTGCACTAGTCACATCCGATTGGAACCAAGAATTTCAGAGGCTGCGGAGGATGATAGTTGAACTTTGGCAAACTTGCAACGTCTCGATAGTCCACAGAACTTACTTTTTCTTGCTCTTCCAAGGTGATCCTACCGATTCCATTTACATGGAAGTGGAGATTAGGAGACTGACTTTTATGAAGCAATCATTTTATTACGGTAATGAAGCTATGGAAGATGGCCGGAAAGTTTCTTTTGCTTCAAGGTTAGTCCTCTGTTTTATTTTTGAGTTATAATTTCATACAATGTGCTCGTAGAAGTATGCATGTTTTTCAAAGCCTTTGTTATTTCTTGAAAGATAAAGATTTGCAAATCTTTTCAAACTTCTGTTTTTTCTTGGAGCGTTTGCTTCATGTGTTCTCGTTTCTTTTCATTTTATCGAGTTTCGTATGTCACCTGCATAAAGATTTGCCCTTGTTTTTTTTTTAAGATAAGATTGGTAAATCTTTTAGAACTTTTATTTCTTGGGGCGTTCGCTTCATTTGAACATTTCTCGTTTTTTCATTTTATTGATGTGAGCTTCATATGTATAACGTCATAATATCATTAACTTCCATAACTTCCATCCATAACTTCCACCCATTGTTTAAACAAGTATGTATGTTTTTCAAAACCGTTCGTTCTTTCTCAAAAGATAAGATTTGAAAATCTTTTCAAACTTTTGTTTCTTCTTGGGGTGTTTGCTTCATTTGAACATTTCTCGTTTCTTTTCATTTTATCAATGTGAGTTTTGTACGTCACTTGTGTAATGTTAGAATATCATTAACTTCCCTCCATTGTTTGAACAAGTATGTATGTATTTCAAAACCTTTGTTCTAAGTTATTTCTTGGGGCGTTTGCTTCATTTAAGCGTTTCTTAACTTCCATCCATTGTTTGAATTAAGTAGAAATATGTATGATTTTCAAAGCCATCGTTCTCGAAAGATAAGATTTGTAAATCCTTTCAAACGAAGTTTGCTTCATTCGAACATTTCTCGTTTCTTTTCATTTTATCGATGCGAGTTTCGTATATCACCTACATAACGCTTGCTCCTTTTCTTTCTGCTCGGGAGACAGTGTGAGAGATCTTCGTCGCGAGAGAGAAACATTGAGTAAGCTAATGCGGAAACGATTCTCAGAAGAAGAGAGAAAGAGACTATTCCAGCAATGGGGAATCTTGTTGAATTCAAAACGCCGAAGACTGCAGCTGATCAACTGCTTGTGGAGCGACTCGAAGAACATGAACCATGTAACAGAGAGTGCCGCCATTGTTGCGAAGCTTGTGAAGTTTGCTGAACAAGGACAGGCCCTCAAGGGGAACTTTGGTCTCAGCTTCATCACACCACTGAAAAATAGAAGATCATATAGCTGGAAGAACAGGAGTTCTCTTCCATGAACTGAGGAGCTGCACATATAATAACTCAATATAGTTATGAAAGAAACTAAACCAAACCGTCATTAATTTTGTAATAGGGCTGTATAAATCCCTTGTAATCTTGCTTGATCTAGGAAGTTAATTTAGATTAGGCTGATTGATTTAGTTTTTCGTGGTTGTGTATTTTGTGAAACTCGAAACATTATAATTGTCACGTTTTTTTCATCTCTTTTGCCCTTCAAATTGGGTTACTGATAGAATTTAATTACCAAGACTTCGTTTGATAATCATTTAATTTTTTAAAATTAAGCTTATGAACACTACTTTCACTTATATAAACTTTTATCTTTCGATGTAGTTTGTTTGTTTTTAGAAGTTGATCGAGAATAGACATATGATGGAAAATTTAGAAAAAAGCAAACATGTTAAAAAAACGATAATTATAAACAAAAGTATTTTCAATCAGACTTAAATACATCTTTTTTATCTTTCGTTATAGTTTTGTTTGTTTTGATCATTTTTGGAAGTTAGATCGGGAATTCAAGAGCTTCGAAATTTTAGAAGGAAGTAAACATGTTAAAAAAACGAAAAATTAAGAACAAAATTATTATCAATTAGACTGGAATAAAAAGTGATCAGTTAATGTTAGAATGGATATGATAAAATAGTCGTATCTTGTAATCGGTATGGACCGTGCAAGATTATCATAAATTAATTAAGGCTAGAATGGACCGTGCAAGATTATTATAGATTAATTAAGGCTAGAATGGATTGAGCAAAATTATTATCAAACATGGTTTTCATTTTAATATTTAACATTTTTTTTATTAAGAAAAGCACTCTAATAGTGTTTTTGAACTTATAGGAATCACGACTCTCCATGGTAAGATATTGTCCACTTTGACGGTATGATATTGTCCACTTTGAGCATAAAGTCTCATGACTCTACTTTGGGGTTCCCCAAAAGGCCTCATTCCAATGGAGATAGGATTCCTCACTTATAAACTCTCTCCATGGTATGATATTGTTCACTTTGAGCATAATTTTCATGACTTTACTTTGGGGTTCTCCAAAAGACCTCATTCCAATGGAGATAGGATTCCTCACTTATAAACTCTCTCCATGGTATGATATTGTTCACTTTGAGCATAAACTTTCATGACTTTACTTTGAGGTTCTCCAAAAGACCTCATTCCAATGGAGATAGGATTCCTCACTTATAAACTCATGATTTTCTGGACTCACCCCAATAATCTTTAACAAGTTACTCAACAAGTTACCCATTTGTTAAAATGTAAAATAAAATCCTTAAATGGTGAGTTGTTTTTATGATCAAAAAATGAAAATCGACATTTGGAAAATTTCTTAGTAAAATATAATAAATCTGGAAAATTCAAGCATTAATATGAGACTGAGATGTATTGCTAATCATTTCCACCTTCAAATACATTTTTGCTAATTCCATCATATTATTCTTCTGTTAATCTTCTAAAACATACCGAGAAAAGACTTTGATTCTCAAATCTATCGCGAAATTGCAGATTGTTGAAGCCTAAATTGCAGATTCAGTATGATAAATCAGATCCGATTGACATAAATCTTCATTTTTCCAAAAATTTCCATATATCATTCGAACCTGAGCCAAAATTCACTCGAAAAGCTCCGTATTCCAATTTCAGTTCGAAAAAATGAAATCGTACGCATCAGCAGACGATTTATCTCTAAAGATCAATTCTAATTCCGCTTAGATCGATCTTGACTTGACATAAACCCTAAACCTCGAGAAAACCTTGATTTTTCAAAATTACGGATCATGAAAGTCCGATTTGATTAGAGGCAACAACAAAGGAGATCAAAATCAGATGAGCTTGAAAGGAAGAGGCCAAGGAGTAGAACTAGGAACCTCGATTTTATCCTTAATTCGCTGAATCTTCTTCTCCTTCTTCGGCCTAGCGTTGCCGTACGAGCCTTTGAATATTTTCCCCTTCTTCGTCTTCTTGTCACCTCGTCCACAAAGGATCGGCACCAGTCCTTCCACCGCCATGGACGACGTCAGTAAAGGAGACCCTCGCTCCGCCGCCATCACTCGCTTAGCTAACGCGCCGCACCACTGCGCCATCGCCTGGTTCTTCCAAGATGGTTCAGAACCAACTGCTATGGTGGAGGCAAAAGGGAGCGAACTATAGAGGAGCCCAAAAGGGCAAGCCCATCTTTCGATTGAAAAGGTTCAGCAAAAAAAAAAAAAAAAAAAAAAAAAAAAAAAAAAAAAAAAAAAAAAAAAAAAAAAAAAAAAAAAAAAAANAAAAAACCACATTGAATTTTTAAATTGTAAAATTATTCCTTTATATTATTATTATTATTATTATTATTATTATTATTATTATTTTAACCGATTAAAACATATATCATCGAATTACTCATATATTTAAATCTCAGACTCTTCATTTAACTTGATAATTTTGTTGGTGAATGTGTATACCGTTCAAATTAAGTTATTATTATTCTTTTTTTTCGTTAAAATATAGTTCCACTAGTTAAAATATATATCATCTATGAAGTAGTCGGTTCAAATCTCTTGTCCTTTACATAGTTGAACTCAATAATAATAATAATAATAATAATAAATAAATAAATAAATAAAATAAAAATAGACAAATATAAATGGTTGAAATTTTAAAAAAAATAAGGATAAACTAATTATTTTAATTTAAGGTTGATTTATGTTTTTATTTTATTTTATTAATTTAATAAAATTTATGAGTGAGGATTAGACGTGGAATGGTTCATAAGACGAAAATGAATAATTAAAGAATTAATTAATGCAAATTTTAAATTAAAATTCTTCACAAATAGAAATGAACATTTTTTTAGAAAATAAAATAGAAAAAACGGGTTCATTGAATGGGCCCCACAGCCGAGAGGGGTATATATATGGTCTTTTGGGAGGAAAGATGTTCAAATTCATGGCGCGAAAAATTAAAAAAAGATGCAGAGAGGGGGGAAAACCAGGAGGCGAGAGGGAACAAGCTTTCGGAAGTTCTCCAGTTTGGAGATCCGATCAGGTTTTCGAATAGTTATGCTCGATTTCTTCATCTTTTCTTTCTCGCTTTTCTAATACCTAATCTCTCGATCGTAGTTTTTGTTCTCTCTCTCTCTCAAACTTATGCTCTTATTGATCTGTTCTTGTATCTATCTTTTAGGATGAAATGAAAAATAGTGTTGGACGAAGATGCACAGAGGTTTCTTCGAAGAGCTTGGATTTATCTCTCTCGAGATTCTTCGATCGGAAACTTCCGTAGTACAAAGGACGGTGGAGGTAACGAGTTCGTCTCATTTTTTGCTCTGTTTTCTCTATGAAATTGTCAATATGAAGTTTCGGATTGCATTATTCTAGGATCGATTTTTCGAATAAGAAAACTTCAATTGGTGGATGAGGCCAACTGTTGTTATGATGATCAAGTTTAATGGCGATGTTATGGATCAGATTTCTTGTTTGTTTTTTATACCGATAAAAAACAATAGTTCATGTTAGAATCTTTAATGGTTATAAAACAGTCTTTGTTTTTACAAAAAACAAATAGTTCAACTTATAAAATTTTAGTCGTTAATGATTTGATTTATTTACTTTGAAATTTTGAAATAATTAAATCTATTATATTATGAAAATATTATTAAGTTTTATTAAAAAATTAGGTGATTAAATTTGTTCCTAAAGTAAAACTTAATTATTAGTCATTAAACTTTTGAAATTACATTCTTACAAGTTTGAAATTTGGAGATTAAATGACTTCCAACTGATTTTCAGAGTGGAATATTATTTTCAGTTGAAGACCAAAAATATTTTTTACGGCAATGATGCAATAAACATGGAGGTGAGAAATGGATAAAATAAAAATGATGGTATTAGGTAAGCTATATATTCCATTATACATGTCAAAAGTATTTAAGGAGCTTTGATTGGCTGAAACCTATTGTGGAATGGATTCGGAACCTCAACTATTTAAAAGATGATTTTGAAACAATTTGTAACATTTTGAATGAAATTAGTCTCTAAATGATATGCAAGAATCACGGAATAAAGAAATAGAGATTTTTCATCCTTTTTGTAATTGGTAGCTTAGTCTAAAACTTTTGCCAAACTCTTTTGAATATATAAATGTTAAGGATAGTTGATCGTTCATGGCAAATATCTAGATATTTGCCTTACATTGGTACCATAAAACATTCACAATAGAGATATTATTGTTTCTATGTCCAATAATTTTCACTTACATTTTGTTAATTTGAATTATCAGTTAGGTAAAAATCGAATGAGGAAGAAATATGCAATAGTTCAAGGCTCGTCTCCAAGCAACTCAAGACGATCACGGTTAGTATTTGTCAATATCACTAATAGTTTCTGAAGACATATTCAAAGGTTTTAAATTCTATTGAATTTTATTGTTTTTTTTTTTTTGTTAGTAAATTCTTAAAAGGTTTGTTGTAGCTTTTGGTAATTTTTCTTTTGAACATAATACTAAGTTTGAAATTTTGACATGGATTATATATATATAATTTCACACACTTCTTACGTGAAGTGTTGCAGGTTTATCAAATAAATTGATGTCAAATATATTTTCTCTCTCAAGTTTGAGGCGTGCTATTTTTCTGAGAGGCTTAAAAAACTCCTAAGTTGAGACTAGCTGATCCTTAATTGACGGGAAAATGGTATCTATGTGACAAAAAAATATTAATTTTAGATTTTCTTAGGGCGATTGTCCTGTGACAAAGCTAGATGAGGGAACATTTTTCCCTCACTCTCTTTATCTCTCCATTTCTCTCTTCTCCACCTCTCCGGCGAATCTCGCCACAGCTGCCGCCGCCCTTCATTCTTCCTCTCTCGTGTTCCCTTGCCGCTCCTGCTTCCCTTCACTGGTCGGCGCTGTCACGACTGCCAGATATGGAGGGAAACCCTGTTGTTGCCACTATGGCTTCCAGATCTGGAACATAGGATAAGAAAACGAGAGGTAAAAGAGAGAGAAAACCATGAGAAAGACAAATCATGTTGGTTTAAGGTCAATCGGTCCGATGTTTTGGGAATGAAAAATTTATATAAAAATTATTGTTTTAACTAACTCATTATAAGCTAATTCCATGTGATCATTTTTAACCGTCAATGAAGTTTAAGCTTAAGAACATTGTAAACATTTCCGCAAACTTCCATTTTAAGACTCGAGTAATCAAGTAGACACTAAACCCTAAACTCTCCAACTAAAAGTGTAATTTGCACATAAATAAATACATAACGTACCTATATAATAGACGTAGGTGTCGTAGCTTGAAGGGTTATCCTGATGTCGAGATTTTGAACCTCGCTCACCCCAAAGTATTCTTTTCTCCCTGACCCATCACCAATTCTCTCTTTCTTAATTAATGATCTTTCATTCCCGTCCACTCCAGTTGAGCTTCCTCGGAGGACCATTTGTTTCAATCAGCCTTACCGAGCTTAATTTTGTGATGGAAATGGCTTCTTGCCGCCCGGACCATCAAACCCGTCCTATCCTAATCTAGATCTCCTCATTTTCCCGTCTTTCCTTCTTACTGTGCTGCCGACAGAGCTTCGAGCCCACCGCCATTATTTCCTAAATGGAGATCCCTGGCGCCATTTCCTTCTCATGGAGTCGTACTGTCTCCCATTCTATTCGCATCCCTCAACATGTGGCAGTAAGTGTTCGGTTGTAATAATCTCAATTTATTAGCTTTTCGGGGGCATTGATTGAGTGAATGATTGATGAAAGGCCCCTCTCTCTGTTTTCTTCGCTTAAATGCTCTTTTTTCTTGAAGATATGTGGCAAGAGGTTCAGGGTTTTCTGCGCCATTGATGCAACAGAGATGGTATGTACTTGAATTTCAATGTTTTACGTTTACACGGCCGATAGCTGTTTTTTGTATTTCAGTCATGGAATTGAGAATTGTAATGTGTGTTAATTTGAAGTCAGTTTGTTCTACTGGTGATTGCGTTTCCTATGTTTGATAATTGACTCCCAACATTTTTGTAGCTGTGAAGTCATATTATTGTTATTGATACTTCAAGGTTGACGTTGGGGGGCTTGGCATAGTTAATTTGAGACTCCATAGTGAGGCTTTGCTGGCTAAATGTTTCTGCCATTTCCCATTGGAGTCGGAGGCTTTGACACAGGGTCTTATGATCCTCGGTTAGCTATCTCCTTGGGTGGCAATCCCTTTTGTTCTTTGTTTCCTTGCTTATACCACCTTTCCTCCTTGGGGTTGTATCCAATGGCTTACTCTCGTGATTTTGGTTTCGGCTATCCACTTTCAGATAGGGAATCATTTGACGTGTCTTCTCTTCTTTCTTCATTGGGAAACGTCCATCTTCATTCGAGTAGTAGGAATATTATTTTTTGGTCCCCTAATCCCTCCAAGGGGCTCCCTTACTGTTCATTTTTCCTCATTTTGAGTAGCCCTCGCGCTTCTAGGAACTCGAGGAAGGTTCACCTTCTCAAGAAGGTCGAATTCTTTACTTGGCAAGCCTTACATGGGAGAGTCAACACAATGGGTTGCATTAAAAAACACCCTTCCTTCCTGTTGGGGCCGCACTGGTGCTTTCATAGTAGCAAGGCGTCTGAAAATCTGGATCACATCATACGGAAATCCCAGTTCGCACTTCCATCATGGGACTGTTTTTTGGAGACTTTTGGTGTTCGTTTAGCTCGTTATAGAGATCGTTCTCTCATGTTGGGGGAGGTTCTGTTTCATCCACCCTTTTGTGAATATGGTCCTGTTCATTGGCAATTTGCATGCTAGCTGTTTTCTTTCTTTTTCTTTTTCCTGTCTTGTTAGATCTGTGGTTGGTTAGGTTCTTTGTAAGAAGTTTTTGTAAGCCCTTTTGAGCTCTTTCATTTTTCTCAGCTCGATTTCTTGATTAAAAAGAACTTTGTTGCAGAAAAATCAGCTCACTGTATCAATAACTGGAGCTACAGGCTTTATCGGTCGAAGACTTGTGCAAAGGCTACATACAGGTTATATTCAATACATCAACCTAGACATAAAAGCTTACCAAAAAATTTCACAAATCATATCTTTAACCTTTTACTCCAATCTACTTCTCACAAATACAGTGGATGAACAACTGATTGAGAATTCTTTGTTTTGTTGCTGGATATAGATAACCACAACATTCGAGTTTTGACACGCTCTAAATCTAAAGCCGAGTTGATTTTTCCGGGTAAGAAGGTAACACATGTCAATAGTCTTTCATTTTTTACTGTACCTTCTCACTTGTCTTCTGTATAACTTTTGAACATCATCCCATAACTTGTAGCTAGGGAGTTTCCAGGAATTGTGATCGCAGAGGAGCCAGGGTGGAAAGACTGCATCCAAGGTTCTGATGGCGTTGTTAACTTGGCTGGGTTGCCTATAAGTACCAGGTGGTCTCCTGAGGTTAGTACACATTTCCGATGGATTTTGACCCCTATAACGTGATTTATGGTTTCATTTTCTATTCAACAAGCTAATAATAAGCTGTTCGAATAAGTACTCATTACTCTAATCGAATGTGGTAGTTATAATTAATCTTGGAATGGAGCTTAACATTTGGAATATTTTAAGGTGGCACTAGATATGTCCATAACTGGAAACCACATCTGTTTTAGATAAACATGTTGAACACATTTCTTGGTGGGAACACTCGCATTCTTTATTAACATCAATCAAAAAGAGATTACAAGACACTCTATAAAAACTAATGCACTCTGTGCTATGTATTTCTTGGGATGAAAACATTGGTCGGGTGAAGGGGTACTTATAGTAGAGGTTAGACAATTTATTGGCAAAATATCTAACCATTTATTCCTAAAATACATAGACAATTGGCTCATACGGTTATTAGGCTTAACCTTACTGAGAGATGATATTTTAACGGAACAATCTCGGTAGAAATTGATTCAAGCTATGCTTTAGATCAGTTCATCCAACTGTTTGTGGCAGTATGATGAAAGAACTATTATTATCTCTTACTCTACTTGTTTCAATTTTACAATCTGAGGACTTATTTGTCAAAGATTAATATTATATACTCTGTATCCGTTGTTATATAGATCAAGAAAGAGATCAAGCAAAGCAGGATCAGAGTCACCTCAAAGGTAAACGTTTGTCCAGCTAAATATAGAGTCCTGCAAACAGTTTAAGAGACTTCTTCCCTTTCTAGCTTTTACAGAAGCCAAATCTGATATATATATACCAATATTTAATACTTAACTAATGTGAAGGTTGTGAGCTTAATTAACGATGCCCCCGACATAGCTCGCCCGACAGTTTTGGTTAGCGCAACAGCTGTTGGTTACTATGGTATGTGTTATATATCCGAAAGAACATATGCCAATATCTAGATTAGCTTAGAAATATAGGAATATTCAAAGAAAAAAATGATCAACGCTTGAGTATAGTTCAATCGAGCTGTTGTGAACTTTGCTTTTTCATCCTTTTCCTGATAGGGCTGCCTGTTTTCTCAGTTTCAACGTGGGAATTATGAAGCTCAAATTCATAATGTAAATTATACTTGAACTATTCTATGTCTCTCAGGTACTAGTGAAACAGCAATATTTGACGAACGAAGTCCATCCGGAAATGACTACTTGGCCGAGGTGAGAAAAGTTGTTCGATTGAGCTAATTGAAGAGGAATTGTTGGATTTTTTTAATTTTTTTCTTCGAAATCGAAGAGGAAAATAATTAAATCGCGATAGAGCTAGTAAAACTTAAAACTTAAGATCGTTTGAAACGGCTTCCTAAGTATTTGAAAACACTTCTTTGCACTTAAAAAAGTCGTTCTAAACAAACTCTTAATCCTCTTCCAATTCACTCCATGGTTGTCTAGTGTGAAGCGGTTTGTCGACGAGCATTAAGATTTCGTAATCGTCATATATTGAAAATTTTCATACAATCTTAAGCTCGTGTAATATTTTGTGAACTTTCATTTCTGTTGTTTGATGACTGTGATTTTCCAGGTTTGTAGGGAATGGGAAGCAACAGCCCTGAGAGCAAACAAGAACGTCAGAGTGGCTCTTATTCGTATAGGTGTTGTTCTTGGCAAAGAAGGTGGTGCTTTAGGTATGGGAGTTTAACCTCATGATCTTCTTATTCCTTCTTAATTATTTAGTTCAACTTTAATCTATTTTATTATCTGTACTTCTTTTAGAAAATGATGCAATTTAGGAATTAATCGTACATTTATTTCTTTTAATATCTTTAAAAGATTTTTCGAAAATTCTAATATATCACTTATTTTGTTAGGACTAATATTTAGTTCTAGCTTTAGAATCGTGTTTTTCGTGTCTTTTCTAATTTTTTCAATTTGTTTTAGTATGGTGTTTGTTCTATCAGTCCGATCTTTGATCGTTGTTTCTATCAACGAAAAAGTTCTCCGATCCATAGATCGAATTATAATGGACGAGTCCGATCATTCGATATATAGATATTGGTCCATATGCTTTTACCTTTTGTGGAATAGAACGTTTATTTTAATCCATGTACTTTTTTTAATCCTTTCCTTTTTTGTTTCTTTTTAATCTTTTTTTATTATTATTATTATTATTATTTTTTTATCATGATTAGTTTTGTATTTTGAATGTTCCATCTTTGTGCCTTTGCAGCCAAAATGATACCCCTCTTCAATCTGTTTGCTGGAGGCCCTTTGGGATCAGGACAACAATGGTAAATAATCTTTCTTTCTATGCTTCAATTATGTGATGAGTTGAAATGAAAGACTTTTTTTTACCACTCTGATGACATGACATTGGGTAATTGACAAAATATGAGTAGTTTTTTTTTTACCTCCATGATGACCGTTGTGATTTCTCAAAAAAACTTCGAAATTAATTCACTTTTATGGGAGTGAGTCCACATTCGTTAATTTAGTGGAAGATCATGGGTTTATAAGTGGTGAATACTGTCTCCATTGTCTCCATTGGTATGTCTCCCTTGGTACGAGGCTTTTTGAGGTAGCCCAAAACAAAGCTATGAGAGCTTATGCTCAAAGTGGACAATATTATCATACCAATATCATATCAGCGATATTTAAAGAATCATTTATGGACAAACATTTATAATATATTATTAAAAAAAAATTACAGATTTACCTGAAAACTTTAATTCCTAAATTCCCAAACCTCTCAACAACTTTTCGAATTTTTTTTTTATTTTAAAAATGGAGACATTTTGGCCCATTTTTGTCGATTAGTCCATGAAATATATGTTTTAGGTTGTTCGTTTGTGATAGTTAGCTTACTACTCTTTCCAGAAAGGATTATTATTTTATTTTGATTCCCGGTTTAATTTAATATTAAAATGGGTTTTTGCAGGTTTTCCTGGATTCACTTAGATGACATTGTGAACTTAATATATGAAGCTCTGACCAATCCATCTTATAACGGTAATATTTTCATTCGACATAGTTGCAGCGTAAAACATTACTAAAATAATAACTAAAAACTAATTTCAAACATTAATTCTAATTATCAATTATTTTATCTTACATTATTCTAATACTAATTATCCATTTTATAAGTTCAAAATAATTATTAAAAAAAGCTTTTCTAATAATATATTTTTTTAAGAACGTTTACTTAAAATGGAAAAATACAATTACTAATGGATAATGGATTTGGTTTTTAAGTATATTTGATAATTGTGTTTCTTTTTTTCAAAAAAAAAAAAAAAAAGGTTCTAAATAAATATATGAATTATAGTCCAATTTCAAAGAAACAAAATAAAAAAATTAAAACTAAAAAAGAAAATCTAAACAAAAAAAAAAAAAAAAAGAGAAATCAATCATCATAATCGAACAGAATCTAAACAAAGGTGTCCCTAACAAACAATCCGCAGGAGTTATAAATGGAACGGCGCCGAACCCTGTTAAGTTGGCTGAATTATGCGAACGATTGGGAGCTGCGATGGGCAGACCTTCATGGCTTCCCGTACCTGACTTTGCCCTCAAAGCCGTCCTTGGGGAAGGAGCTTCTGTGGTGAGATTCTTAATAATATCCCTACTACTTTTCTTTAATAACAAATCTCCCGTTTTATGCCTCTCTAAGCTTTCAAATTGTTTATTTTCTTCAATTAGAAAGTTTGTATCTGAGAACATAACGTTTAAAAAATGTCAGAACAAAGCACAGGCCCCTCTTGTGTGCATAACAAATTTCATAAATTTTGAAAACAATAAATAATAATAAGCCTAATTGTTAAACACACAATTAATAATGAAAATAAAAATGAGTTAGTACAGATCTAAGATAGAATTGAATGTGTATAGAGGCCAAAATAATAGGTTAGCAACTCCTATTTTAAGTTGAGATGTGCCTTTGCTACAGGTTTTGGAAGGGCAACGGGTGGTTCCTACGAGAGCCAAGGAACTGGGTTTTACATTCAAGTACCCGACTGTGAAAGAGGCACTCAAGGCCATTCTCTCCTAAGTGTGTCTTCCATTCTTATTAAATTCTTTTCTTTTCTTTTTTTGTTACGACTTTAATTGTGATGTAGTTTGGTATTTGATTTATTGGTTTTGGTTTCCTTCTCAAATACAATGGATGCAGACAAGATTAAATTGTAGTGGAGAAGGAGATCAAATATTTGGTCATGAAGTTATGGACATAACTGAGGCACGACTTGACTTTTAACACTACATTAGGAGCTTCTGTTGAGTAAATGTGTATTCCAGCAACTTAGAGCTAAATTAAATATATAATATATTTATAGGCATGGATATTATTAGACAATCAAATCAACCTCTCAGCGAGTACCTTTTTCCAGAGAAGGCCTGAAATTTGGGCTCTTCCTTTCCAGGCTGCTCTTGTTTACTCTCTTTCGAGGCCTCCTACATAATCACAAAATATATATAATAATAAATTAAGTGGCAAAAGAAAGTTAAACAACAAATTAAGTTTATGAATTATGAATTAACCTGCAAATGGCAATAATTTAAAGGTTAAATCACATTTTTAGTTATTGAAAATTTAAAGTTGTATCTAATATTATTTCAGGAAAGTGTTAACGAGTTCTTAAATTTCCAATTTTATACCTAACACATTATTATAACAAAATCGTTATTTTTTTGGTTTAGTAGACACAACTCTAAAGTTTTGGTTTATATATGTATTAGACATCATTAAGAATTTAGTGACCTATTAGACACTTTTAGACACTTAAAAATTCAATACGATGACGTCAAGACTTTTGTGCAAAGTGGGGGTACCTTTGGATTTTCTTTAGGATTTCGATGAGCATTGTGTCCAAATACCAACTTTCCATGAGACCGACGAGTTCCGTTCACTGAGCTAGACCCAGCAGACTGTTGTGAATGGCCATATCTGCTGCTGCTACTACCGCCCGATTGCTTCACATCAGATGGTCTAGCCGATGAAATTGGCTGCGGCTGGTGATTTGAAGATTTACCATCCAAACGTCTTCCTGTTCCGGTGAAAGCGACAAATTTGGGCTCAGCTTCTGGTTCTATCGCCTCTGCAACTGCTGCAAGAGAGTTCATTACATATAATCTAGAATTAGTAAACGGTGGGCTTCTGATTTTCAATGCCTCAAGATTACTAAATCTATCTAGAATCAAGTTGCAAGGAAATTAACTGATTTAGACAAAAACATCTATTTCAAAAGTAAAATAGAAAACCAAATTTGCAGTAAGAATTGGAAAAAAAAGAGTAGAAGATGGTGTACCTTGCTCCTTCCCCTTGGTTGGTGCAACAGGCTTCTCCGGTTCCTTGTAATCCAGGGGAGGTGCAAAATCCACCTCACAATCTGTCTCAATGATACTTATTGCATTGGATGGCCTTGTTTCGACTATGTCAATGTAATATTTCTTGTTGTTATATGCCACCATAATACTGTCTCCGGTGGTGAGGCAGGAGAAATTCCTAAGTGTTGTCTCTAAGCTGTATGGCATAAATAAATAAATAAACAAACCGCTGTGTGAAACGAACTTCATCACCAACCATGTGATCTATGAAAGACAATGACAAGAAGAAAAGGAGAGAGAGAGAGAGAGAAAGAGAGATTTGTAATAGCTGGCCTATACCTTTAACTTATCTTAAGGATAAATAGTTTAATCCTAGATGTCAAAAAAATTTATCGTAATACTCGACATTCTAAGTGACTACTGAGCTTTGAACCCATAGCTTCAAAAGACATTTGATTAGAGCTGCCTAGTTTTACCATTGGGTCAACATCAACCCATGGTTGGTTATTTGATGTTCGAGCGTTTTGTGCACTTATCGGGCTTAAGGTTATACTATAGGTGGTATAGTGGCTAGTTTATTAGAGGTTAAAGAGCTCATCTACAAATTAATAAGAAAATGGCTGAGGATTTCAACTTTAGAACTCATTTCTGTGACACAAGCTAGACACATGTTTCACCAGCTAAAACTTGAAAAAATATCTTACATTGCTTTTGGATTGGAGATATCCAAAAAGTCCTTTGTGTGAGGTTGTAATTTAACATAAGTTCCCTTTGGAAGAGTGACATTCTTCACATGCACCAAGTCTCCTTCTTGCAAAAGCATGTTCTCCATCATCTGAAGGGGAAACAATTAGAACAGAAGTGGAAAAGTTATACGACAGGATATAAGAAAGAGTCAATAACACCTGGGACACATCACATAAGAGAAATAGGGAACCCTACCCAATAAGGCATGTAAATCATGCCTTCTTCTGCAACGAACTCCAAAACCCCACAATGAGAGACTCGCTCAACAGCATCATTTCGAACCTCAAATAACATTGGATAATCAATTTGTAAAGATGCTGCAGGGGGTTGTGTTTAAAATCAGTCACCTATGATGAAAAGCACAACAGAAAAAATAGGAGAACAAAAATGATTTCTAAGAATATGGCAACAAACCAAGGCGATCAAGGGCTGATGGAGGCATTATAACTGAAAAAATAATTAAAATAAACAACATTAGAAACTTGAGAAAAGGAAATTAAAAAAAACGTTAAGAAAGGAAATGAAACCTAAACCATAAAAAGGGTAAAGATAGAACAGCTTACTTCTGTCTCCAGTTTCAACGTGTGGCTGCAGGAAAAGATTAACTGGGATTAGAATAAGCTAATCTATTTTGGGAATAAGAAATAATTCACTTATATACTTGCAATTATAGATACTCTAAAGTTCATTATGATGAAGAGAACATTCCAATATATATTTACTTTCTACTGTATATGCCTAGAAATTGGAAACATGCGCAGCAGTAGCTTTGCTTGATATTATATGAAACTCCAAGCTTATAAAAAACAATAATGCATGACCAATGCTTGTTCCAAGCACAAACTTCAAACAAAGACTACCAAATTGCAACTGCTGCCTACATTTAATCGGCTATCATGAAGAAGAAGGCCCTTAATATGTATGCAAAAGAATGAAAATGCAATGAGGCCAAGGAATACCCCAAACACTAAACAACAATTGAGCACGTTTCTAAAAATGGTGAATAGATGTAGAAGATAATCAAACCTTATCAATAAATGATGCAGAGAAGCATTGATATCTTTGCTCAAATGAGGTTCCACGATATCCATACCCATCAAAATACTGCAGACGCAGAAACATAGAGATACATGAGTTGTAATGGTTACAAAAGCTAACAGACCAATCTCTTTTTTTTCAGAAAATGTAAACAATTCTTCACAATAAGAACCCTCCTAAAACGGGGAATTGGAGGCCAGTGTATAGCAGAAATCGTAACATGTACATGGCTAGAGTAAACTTCAACACAATTCAAATCCTTCCTCAAGGTTTGGATTGATTGGAAACATTCAAAACATTATGATCTTAAATCTAGCTATCATATATCATATAAGTGGCACACTGCTTCTAGCAAGTGAGATGTATAAAAATATTTTTGTTCCTTGGAAAAAAAGGAGTGGTCTGATCATGCTAACATATATCATATTAGTTAGAAGGGATTAGGCAGCAGAAATAAATATGCCACACTAGGACAAATCCTCAGCAAATATTTCTCCAACAAGTTTAGTGTTCCATTGATATTTCTCTAACAAGTTTAGTGTTCCATAGCCAGAAGAAGCACGGTGTCTCCAGGTCAAGGACTAACATTAAACAGTAACGTAGTATCAAAAAGCAGCAGTAATTTATTAAATTGAGGGAAAAGAGATCCTTCTGTAGGTCAATGAAATTCAATTCTGCATCATAAACGTCTAAAACACATTCTATGTAACTTTTCTTCATTTTCTAATCACGCAAGTAACGTAAGAATCCAGAGCAGTTTCACAAAACATCAGAGGTTCTCATTTTAACGAGCTGAAAAAAGCATGCATACCATTTTGTAGAGCCTGTGTAGAGTTCCTCGACGGATAATCAACCTCGTAAAGGCTCTCAATCGAGCAGTGAAGAACTTCTGCATGTTGTAAACGCAAGAAAACCGAATGTTTGAGAAATACAGTATCATAAACCTCAAAATCCATTAAAAATAGCTAATGCACAGGACAACTTAAACAGCGTCACTAAGGACGCCAGGAGAATCAAACTGATTCATCGTCAAAACAGCAGGAAAAAGAAAGAAAGAAAACATCCTCACTTTCATTCCGCCTCAATATCAAACATCAAAACAAGGCAAACAATAAGACTAAACTGTAATATGAAAAAAAAAAAAAAATCAGAACTAGCACCAACGATAATCAATCAATAATAAACCAAACATCAGACTGAGTACTCCATAAGTTACTATGTTTATCTTTCTTCCGCCGCAGGTAACCAACAACTTCCGATCAACATAACAGCAAATAAGCTTACTCATAAACGAATGCGCATATTCTAAGGATAAAAACGCAAAGATAATGAAACTTCAAAGTTCAAGACACTCAGCTTTCTCAGCAAGCAAACAACAAGCACCAGAGCATCATCTCAAGACGATCAACCAATAGAGAATTAAAATCGAAAAAACACAACTAGAATGCGAATGTAGAGTCGTACCGAAGACGAGAACGAGTCGCCGATGAATGATCGATGGCGGGAGGAAGAACAATGCGGAGAAGATAGTTGATCGGTTTCACTTGTGAGCGCCCGATTTGAATACCCGGTAAAAGCAGATCGATTTCGTAAAGATCACGCCATATATATATAAATTTGGGCCTGGGCCCTGACTCCAAATAATATCAGGAAAATTAAATCAAAATTATTAATAAAGATAAAAAATAAAATCATTATCAAAATTTATTTGAAAAATAGAAATTAAATAAAAAATTATTAATAAAGATAAAACGAATTTATCAAAAATTTATTTGTAATGGTTATAAATTTGTTTAAAATAATATAAATTTTTATTTTTAATTAAAAAATAACACTATACCTCAAATTATAATTCTTATCTTTAATATAATATTAACCTCAAATATTATTTCATTATTTTATCCTATTACGAATTTTTTATATTATAAATTAGATAACAATTATGTATAATGTCTAACGTGGGAGTGTTAACTTTTATATATATATATTTTATAAAATAGGATTAAATTTATTACTATACTTTTTAATTTTTTTAGTAGGTTAGAAATAATATTTTGAAAATATATTATTTATGAAATATATCTTAAATATTATTTTCTTAATAATTTAATTTATAGTATATTTTATTATATTTTCAATATTTAATTAATTTATATTTTCCTATATTAGTGACTAACAAAGTATGAATATAATGAGAATAGACTTTCGAGGTCAATCTTATTTCTCATTCTTAAAATAATATAAATTATTAAAATAAGTATATATAAAAAACATTAAAAAAATTTATTATAAAATCCAATTTCTTGAAATCATCATATTTATTTTCATGAAAATAAATAAAAATAAAGTGGCGTTAGTCTTCATTATAGTTTGAGAGTCTCGAACATTAGCTTAGGCTCGTATTTTACTACTCGGAGGATATCGGCACAGGACGGTANGTAGAGCCTGTGTAGAGTTCCTCGACGGATAATCAACCTCGTAAAGGCTCTCAATCGAGCAGTGAAGAACTTCTGCATGTTGTAAACGCAAGAAAACCGAATGTTTGAGAAATACAGTATCATAAACCTCAAAATCCATTAAAAATAGCTAATGCACAGGACAACTTAAACAGCGTCACTAAGGACGCCAGGAGAATCAAACTGATTCATCGTCAAAACAGCAGGAAAAAGAAAGAAAGAAAACATCCTCACTTTCATTCCGCCTCAATATCAAACATCAAAACAAGGCAAACAATAAGACTAAACTGTAATATGAAAAAAAAAAAAAAAATCAGAACTAGCACCAACGATAATCAATCAATAATAAACCAAACATCAGACTGAGTACTCCATAAGTTACTATGTTTATCTTTCTTCCGCCGCAGGTAACCAACAACTTCCGATCAACATAACAGCAAATAAGCTTACTCATAAACGAATGCGCATATTCTAAGGATAAAAACGCAAAGATAATGAAACTTCAAAGTTCAAGACACTCAGCTTTCTCAGCAAGCAAACAACAAGCACCAGAGCATCATCTCAAGACGATCAACCAATAGAGAATTAAAATCGAAAAAACACAACTAGAATGCGAATGTAGAGTCGTACCGAAGACGAGAACGAGTCGCCGATGAATGATCGATGGCGGGAGGAAGAACAATGCGGAGAAGATAGTTGATCGGTTTCACTTGTGAGCGCCCGATTTGAATACCCGGTAAAAGCAGATCGATTTCGTAAAGATCACGCCATATATATATAAATTTGGGCCTGGGCCCTGACTCCAAATAATATCAGGAAAATTAAATCAAAATTATTAATAAAGATAAAAAATAAAATCATTATCAAAATTTATTTGAAAAATAGAAATTAAATAAAAAATTATTAATAAAGATAAAACGAATTTATCAAAAATTTATTTGTAATGGTTATAAATTTGTTTAAAATAATATAAATTTTTATTTTTAATTAAAAAATAACACTATACCTCAAATTATAATTCTTATCTTTAATATAATATTAACCTCAAATATTATTTCATTATTTTATCCTATTACGAATTTTTTATATTATAAATTAGATAACAATTATGTATAATGTCTAACGTGGGAGTGTTAACTTTTATATATATATATTTTATAAAATAGGATTAAATTTATTACTATACTTTTTAATTTTTTTAGTAGGTTAGAAATAATATTTTGAAAATATATTATTTATGAAATATATCTTAAATATTATTTTCTTAATAATTTAATTTATAGTATATTTTATTATATTTTCAATATTTAATTAATTTATATTTTCCTATATTAGTGACTAACAAAGTATGAATATAATGAGAATAGACTTTCGAGGTCAATCTTATTTCTCATTCTTAAAATAATATAAATTATTAAAATAAGTATATATAAAAAACATTAAAAAAATTTATTATAAAATCCAATTTCTTGAAATCATCATATTTATTTTCATGAAAATAAATAAAAATAAAGTGGCGTTAGTCTTCATTATAGTTTGAGAGTCTCGAACATTAGCTTAGGCTCGTATTTTACTACTCGGAGGATATCGGCACAGGACGGTATAAGGACGGCAGCCGTCACGACAAAGCTATGGAGACTATGTATTTGAAGCACTCAAAATGACGGTGACGCCATCGAAGAGGTTATGACCATTACGCTTGGTTAACTTGAGCTGTGAACACTATTTTTTGGGTTCGAGAAAAAAAAATCAAACCTAAACCAAACTAAATTTTATGTTTAAAAAATTGAATTTAACCCAACACAGCCGTTATTGTTTGGAATGAGTAGTGGGTTGTTGAGGTCATCAACTCATATGAACACCCATATTTTTTACCTTCATCTTCAATTTTATAGCTAGTTTTGTGAGTAGCTTGCCCGACAAATTTGTGAGTATCGGATTATTACGGGTTTTTTTTTTCATTTTATATATATATATATATATTTTTTAGAAGACATCCTTTAAAAAAAATTGATCTGTCTCTAGCACGACCACTTGATGAAATGGAGAGGGGAGTGGTACAAATGGCCGAGACTACTGAAAAGATTCCTCTTTGGATAATAGGTACTGTAACTGGCATTTCTGTGATCGGTTTAGTCGGTATTTTCTTTTATGGTTCATATTCTAGGTTCATCTATGTATTAATCGGATGAACTGAGTTGTAGACATGAAAGTGTAAGAATTCAACAAGATCCCCTCGAATCAGAAAAAAGAGGGAGTAGGTCCCGTTGAGCTGAGTTGCAGACATGAAAGCGTAAGAACTCAACAAGATCCCCTCGAATCAGAAAAAAAGGAGGTGTAGGTCCCGTTGAGCTCTTACTATTTAGAATAATTTATTCATTAAATGACAAAATGATCTTTCCTATGTTTCACCAAACTTATTTTTTTTTTCAGAATTGCTTCAAAAAAAATTTGATTCAGACCATCTCTTTCGCGAGCAGATTTTTGTGGGCCCCGATCTTAAACAAGTTTACTTTGATAGTTTTATAAATAGCCCCGATCGCATGTTTACTTTGATAGTTTTATAAATAGGAGCGTATTTACTTCGTTGTCCAATTTTATAAAAGAAAAAATGACCTCTTTAGATGTTGAATAAGGTTACCTTTATTATTTATATTCTTTTTAATAGCAACAATGTGTCGAGTGTAACGCACATTAATAAAAAAAATTATTAATGTAATAGATTTTTAGCTAATAAAAATTGAATACGTTTTAATAATTTTTTGTATGAGTAAAATCACTTTTAATTTGCCAAATAATTAACGTTGAGAAAATATGTCCAAATGTACTGAATACAAAAAATAATAATAATAATAATAATAATTATTATTATTATAACAAACTTGCTTATAATCAATTTAAATATATATATATATATATATAAATTATATAATTTTAAAAATAACAATTTTGTTTTTTATATTTACAATAATAAAGGTAAAATATCAATTTTTGTTACTTTTTTTTTTATAAATTCGTTAAATTAACCTTTGAATTCTTAGCCAAATTTTACTAATAATTTTTTTTTTCTAAACTTAATATTTGAGGGTGATAAAAGAAATTTATAATCTAAATTTTTAAAATAAAAAAAAAAGGTAAAACACGTATAATGCAAATTCGTTTTAATTAAAATTTAGAAATTTACTCATATTTTTTTCACTAAATTAAATAAAATATGAGAATTTCAACGTTTGATAGTCTTATTTTTTATTTTTTATGTAATTATTAATTTAACGTCATCGTTAAAAAAAAAAAACAAAAAAAGAAAACAGTTTAATAGGACTATCGATCAATGATTGCACCGGCTTCTCACACGACGTCGTTTGGTGTGGATAAAGGAAGTCGACGGCAGAAACAAGAAAATAATAAATAAAAAAAAAAGAAAAAAAAAATCGAGGAACTTAAAATCACAAACTCACAAGCAAAAGCTTAGCAGCTTTGTAAGCAGAGCTAGTTGAATTGATTGAGAAGCTCCGATCAAAAATGGCGATAACTCTGAACAATGGCTTCCAGATGCCGGTGATGGGGCTGGGAGTTTGGCGCATGGAGAAGCACCAAGTCAGAGATCTGATTATCAACGCTATTAAGATTGGTTATCGCCATTTCGACTGCGCCGGTACCGTCCTTTAATCGATTTGTTCTTCAGTTTCTCTTGCTTCTATTTCTTCTCTGTAGTTTCTTTTTCTGACATTATCATTTTGTCTTCGATGAGACTGGACTTGTTTTGATTTTCCTCGAGTAGAACCTAGAAATCGGGACGAAATCATGGAAGATCTCGCAATTTTCTTTTTATTAATCGGATTTTCATCGATTTTCTTGAGTTTGATGTGTAGAAATAATAGCATGCATGATTGTGTATGAAAATGTTTGACACCTTCTCCTAGACCTCTGATCTAGGAGTACTTTTCAGACAATTAACCATGATTTGTGTCCATTATTGATATCTGAAGACTTTGCAAATCCAATGGATTATGCAGCTTTTTTCTAATCTTTACATATTCAAACTTCAAGATCAATCGTTTAGTTTAAGGATTTGGTAAGGTTTAAATTTAGGAATTAATGTTTGTTTTACTTTTTAAAACAAAAGTAATTAATCACAGAATTGATATCGAACATGCAACCGCTTTAAAGCATTAATGTCTTGTCTGCGGAAATCTTGAGTGGATTAGTTTTGTAATGGATGTTGTTTTCCTGCAGCTGATTATAAAAATGAAGCTGAAGTTGGCGAGGCTCTAGCAGAAGCTTTTAAGAGCGGCCTTGTCAAGAGGGAAGAACTCTTCATCACCACAAAGGTGAGTTTGATTCAGAATTCTTATTGTCTACATTTCTTGAATCCTTCTTGCTTGAAGTTCAAACAGTTAGGAGCCTAAGGATGAGTTTGGCATGATTTTGAAGGAGCATAAACGCTTTTAGCCAACTGAAAATTTAAAAAACACTGAAAAACTGCTTCTAAAAGGAACATTTAACTAGAATTTCTAGACAAAGTAATCTCAAATTCAAGTTTAAATCACTGTTGTTGGTTTTCACGACAATGGCAGCTCTGGAATTCAGACCATGGACATGTTCTTGGGGCTTGCAAGGACAGCTTAAAAAAGCTTCAACTAGACTACTTGGATCTGTACCTGGTGCACTTCCCGGTTGCCGTAAAGCATACTGGTACCGTATCGCCCCTTTCTCATGGCTGTTCATCAAATATTTCTCATTTTCCTTTTCTGTTTCTTTACCTTTCCCCCTTTTTCCATTTCGAATTTATGAAGGAGTCGGCAATACTAGCAGTGAATTGGCTGAAGATGGGGTTTTGGACATTGATACGACCATATCCTTAGAGACCACTTGGCATGCCATGGAAGATCTTGTTTCCAATGGTTTAGTTCGCAGCATTGGCATCAGGTATTGTAACTCTCACTAACGTTTGATTACATGTTGGTCTAATTACAATTTAGTCCGTGAAATTTCGGGTTGGTCCAGAAACTTCCATTATTGTGTCTAGAAGGTTACTAAACTTCCAATTTTGTGTCTAATAAATCTACGAAAAATTTGAAAACAAATGATTTGATCTATTAGACATAGATTTGAATTTTGTCTAATGGAACCTTAAGCTTTCAATGTCGTGTATAGTACGTCGGTGGCTTTTAAAAAAATTAGAAAATTCAGAGATTAAGTAGACACAAACCTTAAAGTTGATACGTCTGAACAATATACATGCATTTTTTCTTACTCGTCGCATTATACACGCTTTCGTGCACTGTTTTTTTCTTAATTTAAATTCAATTTACTTTATTTTGGTAACTTTTATAGTGTTGATTATTTTCATTTTGGTAATTCACCAAGTTTAGAAACATTTATCAAGTAAATATTGATTTTCAAAGGTATATTCTACTTGTATCTGAGGCACTTTTGAATATCAGAACTAAACAATAGGATTCTTTGCTTGATTATCAAGAACTTTGATTGAAATCCTGATAACATAAGTAGTTTTCGAAGAACACTATTCTCATAAAAGAACACCGCAACTCGACCCAATATTGCTTGCTTTAGGATTTATGATGAATTTTGCTGGATTTGAACATTATTCAATATTTTGCTTGCTTGCTTTAAGATTTCTTGCTGATGAATTTTGCTGCATTTGAACATTATTTTGTGATGGAACGATTCCGTGCAGCAATTACGACATCTTTTTAACCAGAGACTGTTTAGCGTATTCGAAAGTGAAGCCTGCTGTGAACCAAATTGAAACACATCCTTACTTTCTACGAGAATCTCTTGTCAAATTTTGCCAGAAACATGGGATTTGTGTCACAGCTCATACTCCTCTAGGGGGTGCTGCTGCTAACCATGAATGGTTTGGTACAGTTTCTTGTCTGGAAGATCCAGTTCTTCAAGTAAGTTAGCTGCTCTTCCCTTCTTTCATGAACAACTGAGATCAATACTTCGCAGTTTCAATATTCAAATTTCCACACAATTCGTATCTGGGGTGTTCGAGGATTGGTGGGAGGGAGTCCCACGTTGGTTAATTTAGAGAATAATCATGGGTTTATAAGTAAGGAATACATCTCCATCTCCATTGGTACGAGGCCATTTGGGAAAGCCTAAAGCAAAGCCATGAAAGCTGATGCCTCAAAGTGGACAATATCATACCATTGTGGAGAGTCGTGATTCCTAACATGGGGCCCTCTTTTGTGTCAGGGACTCGCCAAGAAACATGGGAAGAGTGCTGCACAAATTGCCCTCAGGTGGGGCATCCAAAGGAACACCGTCGTGATTCCGAAGACGTCGAAACCCGAGAGATTGGAAGAGAATTTCCAGGTATTTGATTTTGAGCTTGCAAAAGAGGACATGGATCTGATCAATGGAATCGATAGGAAATATCGAACGAACCAACCCGCGAAGTTCTGGGGCATCGATTTATATGCTTAGGTAGTCATATACCCTGCATAAATAACCCTTGCCTTATCAGTGGTTCTTAAATTTACTACAAACTTTTGAACTGTTTCATCTTTTTTGTTGTAGTTCCTAAAGCAGTTTCTTGTCAAAGATCGAACAAATGTAACAGTTTTTTTTTTCCCTTCTTTGGTTGTTTTTTGCTTGTCATATTCAACTTTGATTATAAGTAATATTCACAACTAATTTAATTTAATTATTAAAAATAATTAGATAAGTTTAAAACTAATAAGGACTAAATTAATAAAAATACATTTTGAACTTTACATATTTTCTAAATAAATATTTCTAAATTTTCTAAAATTTAAAAAATACTTTTAAATTTTAAAAAAAAAAATCGTTAATATTTTATTTTAAAAAGAGTGGATATGGTTAATATTTTATTTTAAAAAATGGTTAAAAAATAAATTTTCAAAATAAACTTCAAATACCTTAGTACTATCTTTCATTAATATTTATGAAATTTGAATGGTAGTTAAAAAGTTTGACACGACTCAAACAATTCCGTCGTTAACTGGAAATGTTTCAAAAAAGATCGGTATACGGCAGCGTACAAAAAGTTCACGCCCTTCTTTATCTCTAAAAACAGGGTGTCCTAACCACCCAACCGCTATTTCATCCCCGTTCTCTATGGAACCCGCTTAGTTCACGCCCTTCTTTATCTCTAAAAACAGGGTGTCCTAACCACCCAACCACTATTCCATCCCCGTTCTCTATGGCACCCGCTTTGAATAATCCACCTTTTGCGAGATTACTCCTGATGTAATCATAAAAAGCTAATTTTTCAATAATTTTATACCAAGCTTCTGATAAACTTTGATTTTCGGTTCGTCTATCACTAACCTTTCAAGCTAATCTATAAGGAGTGGATAGATGATTTTTGTCCATACATGGATGGTTATAATTTTTTTTTACTTTTTTTTATATAAGTAAATTGTGCTAATAGTACTTTAAAATTTTATAGTATTTTTCAAATATAATGAATGCAAGCGTATTTTTTAAAAATTGGAGGGTATTAATGAAACTTTAAAAAATTTAAATTAAAAAATTTAAAAGTATTTTTTAAACCTATTAAAAATTTAAAGATATTTTTAAAATTAAGTTAAATTTTGTGAGTATTTTTATTAATTTACCATAAATTTTTATATTAGTTTTGGACCATTTTAAAAGCGAACTTCAAAACGTCAAAGAAAAGGCGCGTTTTAGATTTTTCAGTTTTTTAAGGATTAAAAAAATTTGTAAAACGACGCCGTTTGAAGGCAACGGGGTCGTTTCGGATGAGAACGAAGCCACCCACCATTCCTTCACCACTTCCCTTTCTGTTCTCTCTTCTCCGACTGTGTCAATCACAAGAACACCAATTCCTTCTTCATTCTGCAAATCGCCGTCCGATCGCGATTTTCTTCTCCATTTCCACTCGCGATTGCATTCGTAAGTATTCCGTTCTTCCATTTCCACTTCCTGATTCCTCTCCTGCTCAGTTGTTTTTCTCCGTTTTCAAGTTTCTCCTCCAAAACCCTACCCTTCTGTCACTCCTACCTTACGAACATTCGTTTTTCTGGTTCATGTACCTAGTTTTCTCCCATTGATGCCGTTACTTCATTTGATTTTCTTTCAGCTGTTAGGTTTTCTTCGTTCTCTGTCTATTAGGAGTTGATCGAGCTGCTTCCTCTGCTGTTTGATTCCGGTACGGTTTCTCTTTTTTCCTTTGAACAAACTTCCGTTTTGAACATTTCGTACTGTTGTTTAACGACATTTCGTTACTCATTAGGATTCGTATGACTTGTTTGATGTAAATTTTGCTGTCTTCGTAAGTTCAATGCGAAGGAAATGGTGATAAATATTGATCTGCNGCTATTTCATCCCCGTTCTCTATGGAACCCGCTTAGTTCACGCCCTTCTTTATCTCTAAAAACAGGGTGTCCTAACCNTTGAAGATATAATTGAATGTTCTTCTCATATTTCATATTTTAATTTTTGTTCCTTATTTGGAAAACCATGCCATTGTAGGCTTTTGTNCAGAAGCTGAGTGAGTAACGTATGACACTATTTTCAGTTTAGCTTGTGTTGTACGTCTTATGCTCAGAGCTCTGATGAAATTGTTTGTACGTATCGTTATACATGTATTTGTAAAGATATAATTGAATGTTCTTCTCATATTTCATATTTTAATTTTGTTCCTTATTTGGAAAACCATGCCATTGTAGGCTTTTGTTTTGTGCTGAAATGTTTAAATTGAGCCCCCATGGAATGCCAGATGTGAGCATGCTGTAACTTCCTGTTATCCAAAACTTATGATCCTAAAATTGTCAATGTAAAGAGAGTATCGTTTTTAATTATTTCAGTTGATGTAGCTTAACGAATTCATCGTGGTGTGGGACGAGTCCGATCTTCTTTGTGAGTTTTCAGTAGTTTTATCATATGTCTGCACATTGTCCAAACTATAGTCTCCCTTTAGTTCTGGGTTTATCTGTTAGATCCCCACATCGGTTGGAGAGGAGAACGAAGCATNAGTAGTTTTATCATATGTCTGCACATTGTCCAAACTATAGTCTCTCTTTAGTCTGGGTTGATCTGTTAGATCCCCACATCGGTTGGAGAGGAGAACGAAGCATTCTTTATAAGGGTGTGGAAACCTCTCCCTAGCAGGCGCGTTTTAAAAATGTGAGACCGAGAGCAGTACGTAACGGGCCAAAACAGACAATATCTGCTAGCGGTGGGTTTGGGCTGTTACATGGTATCAGAGCCAGACTTCAGGTAGTGTGCTAGCAAGGACGCTAGGCTCCCAAGGGGGTGGATTGTGAGATCCCACATCTGTTGGAGAGGGGAATGAAGCATTCCTTATAAAGGTGCGGAAACCTCTCCCTAGCAGGCGCGTTTTATAACCGTGAAACTGATGGCGATACGTAACGGGCCAAAACAGACAATATCTACTAGAGGTGGGCTTGAGCTGTTACAAATGGTATCAGAGCCAGACACCGAGCAGTGTGCTAGCAAGGACGCTGGGCCCCGAAGGGGGTGGATTGTGAGATCCCACATCTGTTGGAGAGAGGAACGAAGCATTCCTTATAAGGGTGTGGAAACCTCTCCCTAACAGACGCGTTTTAAAACCGTGAGGCTGATGGCGATACGTAACGGGCCAAAACAGACAATATCTACTAGAGGTGGGCTTGAGCTGTTACAAATGGTATCAGAGCCAGACACCGAGCAGTGTGCTAGCAAGGACGCTGGGCCCCGAAGGGGGTGGATTGTGAGATCCCACATCTGTTGGAGAGAGGAACGAAGCATTCCTTATAAGGGTGTGGAAACCTCTCCCTAACAGACGCGTTTTAAAACCGTGAGGCTGATGGCGATACGTAACGGGCCAAAACAGACAATATCTACTAGCGGTGGGCTTGGGCTGTTACAAATGGTATCAAAGCCAGACACCGGGCAGTGTGCTAGCAAGGACGCAGTGCCCCCAAGAGGGTGGATTGTGATGTCTCACATCTGTTAGAGAGGGGAATGAAGCATTCATTATAAGGGTGTGGAAACCTCTCTCTATCATACACGTTTTAAAATCATGAGGCTGACGGCGATATGTAACAGGCCAAAGCGGACAATATCTGCTAGCAGTGGGCTTGAGCGGTTACATTATTAGTATAGGTTTAATTTTTCTTTAAAAGGTTTGTGACTTTACCTACAAAAGAAAATGTTTGTGACGTCGATTTACTACTCGTTCTTAGTTGTTGAGGTTTCATTTCACTTAGTTTCGATCTTCCTGTTGTCTGATTCGTGCTGATGTGATCGATTTATGTTAAATCAGAATAGATGATTATGAGAAAGATTAGTTGATGGTGAAAGCATTTGGAGCATTCTGAATCCATTCACCTTGGTGTCATTATTTTTGAGACTATGGATGATGGCCGGCATCATGAAAATGGGAGGCACAAGCTAGACTACTTCAGAGGGAGCCCCTCGCCGGTAATTTGCCTGTTTATTTTTAATGCATTCAATTAAGATGTTCTTTCTAAAATCGAATGAATTGGAAACGATGTATGCAGTGGCATATGGCGCCCCCTCATCATGTAAAGGAACCGAACGCCTTGGTCATGAATAAGAAGATCATGTCTATTATAGCCGAGAGAGATGCTGCTATTCGGGAGCGAAATTTAGCACTATCTGAGAAGAAAGGTGCATTGGCTGCACGCGACGAGGCTCTTCGACAGCGTGATGAGGCGATTGCACAGCGTGATTCGGCATTAATGGAACGGGACAATGCCCTTGCAGCCCTTGAAATTCGTGACAACGCTTCGAACTTTCCTCTTGGCAATGGGATTCAACGCAAAACGAAGCGATTGCACCATTTATCTAATCATATGCCAAGCATGTCTGAAACTCCCTATGGTACAAAAGACGTGCATATAACTGATGCCTTTCCAATTACAGTTATAGCTTCTCGACAGGGAAACCGAACAACAAAGGATAACAAGGCAGTTTCATCAAAGACATCGAAGCTGCCAAGGAAGAAAGTTGGCGAAGATTTGAATAGACAGGCTGCTACCGATGGCACGAAATACAGAACGGACTGGGATGGTCAGGATGTCGGTTTGAACCTGGTTAGTTTCGATGACTCTTCTATGCCAGCACCAGTTTGCTCGTGTACTGGACTTGCAAGGCAGTGCTACAAATGGGGGAATGGAGGTTGGCAATCATCCTGTTGTACCACCCATATGTCCATGTATCCGCTTCCACATATGCCGAATAAACGCCATGTCCGAATGGGCGGGCGGAAAATGAGTGGAAGTGTTTTCATGAAGCTGCTTAGTCGTCTAGCTGCAGCAGGTCACGATCTCTCGGTACCAGTGGATCTTAAGGACCACTGGGCACGACACGGTACAAATCGCTACATAACAATCAGGTAGTAGCTAGGTTAGTAACTTCAAGAGGAGTAGAGAACATTTTGCAGGGGTCCTCAGGGTTGTCTCGATTGCAGTCGAATGTTTCGGTAAATAACATGGCTCGACCGAAGTGATTCGACCAGGAGGTAGAGCTCTTCCCTTTTGTTTGTATTTTGTAGGGGTCCTCGGGGTTGTCTCATATTGGGTCGAATGTTTCGGTAGATAACATGGCTCGACCGAAGTGAGATTCTACACGAGGTAGAGCTCTTCCCTTTTGTTTGCATACGCCATTGTGATTAAGACTGAACCTGAATGGACCACCTTAGATTGGGGAATGCTTGTAGAGTATGGCCATAAGAATGGATCGAAAAATGGATCTGGAATGATGAGAATGCAGCTGAGTTTATTTGATTATTTGAATTTGATGTCCCATATGCTAATTTGTCATAACCTTCGCATCGAAAACCGACTTTCGATGGATCCAGCCTTGGGGAAAGAGTAGACGTTGAAGTGATAGCGGTGTCTCAAGTGCTAAGGTCTGATTTGATAACCATTTCAAAATCACTCTTAAACATGTCATTAGTGTTCTATCTCGGTCATTTTCATCCGACGTTAGATCTCAACATTCTAGTTAATTCACTCTAATCTTGTTTCGAACGTTTTATGGCTCAAAATTACCTAAGTTTAACTCGAATTTGGCTTAAAGTCGAACGTCAAAAGGGGATTTTAAATTTTCAATCTAAATTCAAAACTTTAACTTTTACTNAGATAACATGGCTCGACCGAAGTGAGATTCTACACGAGGTAGAGCTCTTCCCTTTTGTTTGCATACGCCATTGTGATTAAGACTGAACCTGAATGGACCACCTTAGATTGGGGAATGCTTGTAGAGTATGGCCATAAGAATGGATCGAAAAATGGATCTGGAATGATGAGAATGCAGCTGAGTTTATTTGATTATTTGAATTTGAGATCCCATATGCTAATCTGTTATAACGTTCGCATCGAAAATTGACTTTTGATGGATCGAGCCTTGGGGAAGAGTAGACGTTGAAGTGATAGCGGTGTCTCAAGTGCTAAGGTCTGATTCGATAACCATTTCAAAATCACTCTTAAACATGTCATCAGTGTTCTATCTCAGCCATTTTCATCCGACGTTAGATCTCAACATTCTAGTTATTCACTCTAATCTAGTTTCGACCCTTTTATGGCTCAAAATTTCCTTAGTTTAACTCGAATTTGGCTTAAAGTCGAACGTCAAAAGGGGATTTTAAATTTTCAATTTAAATTCAAAACTTTAACTTTTACTCCCAACATTTAAATTTACTCAAAAAAACATTTTGAGATTTAGATCAATCAAGGCTTGGCCCAATCTATTGTATAGGCCCTCACAACAATTTATTTCCTTAACGATGCATAAACTACATTACAAATCACAAGGACCTTCGAGTTTAAATATAATTTCAAATACGCTCTCGTATTTTTAAACAACGTTCAAACACGAGACATAATTAAAGAATATTTCATATATGGGTGTGGAAACCTCTCTCTAGTAGACTGAGAGGGGAACAAAATATCCTTCATATGTGTGTGGAAACCTCTCTCTAGTAGATGTTGTTTTAAGATCGTAAAGCTGACGGCAATACGTACAGGTCAATCTGCAAGCGATGAGTTTGAGCTGTTACAAATGGTATCGTAGTCAGACGCCAAACGGTGTGCCAGCAATGATGTTGGACCTCCAAGGGACTGGATTGGAGAGGAGAACAAAACATTTATTAGAAGGGTGTAGAAACCTCTCCCTAGTATTTTTCACAAGTTTTAAAACCGTAAGACTGACGGTGATATGTGGGCAAATAGACAATATTCACCAACATATCCTCCAGCGGTGAGTTTAGACTATTACGTTAATACAAGTTCCAATTTAACTTTTTACGGGTCAAATCGTACAATATCCGCTAACAATGAGTTTTGAGAGAAGGGATTATGGTACGAGAATGAGACAATAAATCATGCAAGCTTGGAAGCCATAAACTGCGGAATTTCCCCTAAATTCCTCCGTGGATCAATAGTTAATAAAAGAAATTTGCTTTTTTTTTAAAAAAAATTAAATATTATTATTATTATTATTTAATTAGAGAAATTGTCCACAAGCCATAGCCATGATTGGCGCCCATTTTTGCCCTTTTATATTCAACAAATTCTTCTCCCTCTAATTTGTCTCATAGATAATCAACTTTGAGAAAATTGGGTATAAATCACCCTTCAAACACACATCATTTTAAAAACGTTTGACTTAACCATTTTCTTCGACTTTCTAGAAACTCGAGAAACTCGAGAAATTCGTATTAGATGAAAGTTCCACATTGACTAAGGGAATGATCTCGAGTTTATAATCAAGGAATACTATCTTCGTTGGTACGAGGCGTTTTGGGCAAGCCTAAAGCAAAGCCACGAGAGCTTATGCTCACAGTGGACAATATCATACCATTGTGGAGAGCCGTGATTCCTAACATTAACATGATATTAGAGCAACGGGCAGAGCCCGCGTCAACATTTAAAGATGTTTGAATCTCATTGACATTATTTCTCGTCTCCCTACCAAATTTATAAATGAGGATTTTTAACACTGAAATGAGATCTTTTAAATTAATTGGATGTTGATATTTCGAGTGCTATTAAATGTTCTTTTTAATGAATTCATTCATATAATATTATTTAATTCTCCGTCTCCAAAAAAAAAAAAAAAAGTTTGTTTTGGGAGATCGAGTTTTGTGTCTCGTCTTTCATATATAAAAGTGGGATAGAGGTGGGTGTGGGGCTTGGGGTCGGGTCGGGTTGAGGACGGGATGGAGAGAGGAATGCAATCCCGATCTCCTATTTCGTTCAGTTAACGAAAAGAAATTTCTCCTCACTCTCTCTTCTTCCATTTCCCGTCTTCAGTTAACGAAAAGAAATTTCTTCTCACTCTCTCTTTTATTTCCCGTCTAAACGACGATTATCGAGCGGGATTCTATTCATTATTGTGAAATGACCAAAAAGGACATTCATTGTCAAACATTAATGGGCCCTCTCTTATAATTAATGATGGCCCATTAGCCTTTATTGAGCCTCAAGACAATGACTTCAATGAGAGAGTGGATAAGCTCTTTTTAAAATATTTTTCTTCCCTTTTTCTTGCAAAAAAAACAAATATAAATAAATAAAATAAAGCGTTTCCCATTTTTCTTCTCTAGCACCGCTCATATCTCGCCACGTGTATCTATCAACACGTGCTCTTCTTAGGTCCGGCCCCACGTGACAGTGAAATCGACGGTGCATGTCTTCCCACGTGGTGAGCATCGCGTACCCTAAGCTTTTTTTTCTTTATTCTTTTTTCAGAAAAAATAATTCGTTATTCTTTTTCCTTTTTCAAATCAATTTTTGTTATTAACGTTGAGCCGCCCATATGGTTGACCTTTGACTCTTTTAATTACTAAAAAAATTAATTTTCTTAAAATTATATATTATTTCTTTTATATATATATATCTTATTTTTCGATAACTCGATCATAGGAACTTCATAGTTAAACGTGCTTCTTTAAGCAATTTTATATTGGGCGATCTCTATTTTTCCTTTGATGCATGTGAATTAGGGCAAAACATGTTGGAATGGCTCGAATTGGTCTGTGAGGAGTGAGTAACGTAGCCATGTCATAAGGGAATGTCGGGGCCATCAGGTGTCGAATATGGATTTCGAATCCATATTCGAATCTTAGACATGGGTCGTTACAAGTGGTATCAGAGCAGTTTCTCACCCAATAAGTTGTGGTCCGAGGACGAACCAAAGCGAAAGTCAGTGGACATGTGACACTCGACTAAAATAAGGAGTACATGAAGGAACCGATACTATATCTAAATGAAAGCGTGCTAGAATGACCCATGTTGGTATGTAGGGACAGTCTTCACTCTAAGAAACGAGGAGTAAGTAATGTAACCATATCGTAGGAGATGTAGAGGAATACCTGAGCCATCGGTCTCCTTTTTTTAAGTTATCTCGAGTTGAAAAAGAATCGATTTGAGAATAACTCAGATCGATACTCTCATTTTATATATATATATATATACTATCTAATTAATAATATATATTTTATATTAACTTAAAAATTAATATTTACATATTTCATATTTAATTAATTAATTATTATTATTATTATTATTATTATTATTATTATTTTTTATAAAAAAAAGGCTAACAAATTTCTGACAAAAATTAAATAATGGAATAATTAGGAAACTGACATAAATATTTTGTTTGATATAGAGAAAATAAAATTGACTTTCGACTTCCTTAATTAGAAAGAAGAGGAATAATTTTGAAATTTGTTGATACTAGACGTGTTATCTATGGCCGCATGCCCACTTTTAATGTTCCACGTTGTATCAATACTCGGGTGTACAATCGTTCACCAAAATCATGTCTACACGCGCCAGGATTAAACCGTCCAGAAATCTAGTACAGCGAGAAATGACTAGTTGTCACTTCTTCCTACCCGGGTTATAATGCTACCATGGTCGTTGAAATTTCTTTTTTACGTATTTCATTGTTCATGTTTTTAAAACATTTTTTACAAACGTGACTCGAGGCTCGAGCGTACGCCGACGTTATCTGTGAAGTCCGAATTTCTCACGGCTGACCTGTCCAATGTCCCTCTATTGCAAGAGTGCGATTGTGACACCCCGCGTACATCTCTAATTGTATCTACTGAATTGTACTTCAATTGACGTAAGAATATCCATAATTTAGATTTTATACGGTAAATTGAAAACGATTTCATATTTAATAAAATATGTTCGGTCGACTTGTTAGGTAAAAACAGGGAATGACATTTATAAAAAATAAAAAACTATATAATATAATATAATACAATGTATAATTCAAATATGATTAAGTTACGTGCTTATGTTGGATGGTGGAGGCACCATCTAATATACATTAAGTTGGTTCTACCAAACACATACAACGTGTGCCTATATTTATCTTAAACTAAAAATATCTCAATTTTATTTTCTATATATTTTTCAGTTATTTTAAGATTAATAATAATAATAAATAAATAAAAACCAATGTCTTTTAATTATATTTTTTATTTAAATATATATCATCCATGAAATGTCAAAGATTTGAGTATTCACAGTGTAACAGTTCAAGCCCACCACTAGTCGATATTGTCATATTTGAGCTTTTCCCTTCGAGATTTCTCTCAAGGTTTTTAAAACGCATCTGCTAGGAAGAGTTTTCCACACCCTTATAAACAATGTTTTGTTCTTCTTCTCAACCGAGGTGGGATTTTACAATCCACCTCCTTTGAAATCCAGTGTTCTCGTTGACACATCGTCTGGTGTCCACCTTCTTTCGGAGTTCAGCCTCCTTGCTGGCATATTGTCCCGTGTTTGGCTCTGATACAATTTGTAATAGCTCAAGTCTACCGATAATAGATATTATTCTCTTTGAGCTTTTCGGGATTTCTCTCAAGGTTTTTAAAACGCGTCTGCTATGAAGAGTTTTCCACACACTTATAAAGAATGTTTCGTTCTTCTTCTCAACCGATATGTGATCTTACAATCCACCCCCTTTGGAACCCAGTGTCTTCGTTGACACACCGCCTAGTGTCCACCTCCTCTCGGGTTCAGCCTACTCGCTAGCAAATTGTCTCGTGTTTGACTTTGATACCATTTGTAACAGCTCAAGTCTACCGATAATAGATATTATTCTCTTTGGGTTTTTCAGGATTTCTCTCAACGTTTTTAAAACGCGTCTGGTAGGAAAAGTTTTCCACACACTTATAAAGAATGCTTCGTTCTTCTTTTCAACCGACGTGAGATCTCACAATCCACCCCCTTTGGAACTCGGTGTTCTCGCTGACACACCGCCTAGTGTCCACCTCCTCTCAGGGTTCAGCCTACTCGCTAGCAAATTGTCTCGTGTCCGACTCTCATACCATTTGTAACAGCTCAAGTCACTCACATTTAAACACTCAGATTCACTTATTATTGAATTCAAAATAATAATACTAAAAATGCCATATTTTTTTTTAAATTAAAAATAACATATTTACAATAAAACAAAAAAATAATAAAAAAATTCAAATAAATTTAAGAACAGAATTTAAAATGTAAAAAAATATATAAAATTGAATTAATGGTTTAATAAAATAGAAATCAGCGGCACTAATCAGGAAATAAAAGTCAACTAAAGGGCTTCTTGTAAAACGTGTATTAAATAATAATAATAAAGAGCTAATAACGGTTGCCCACAACCCAAAAACCTTATCCTATATATTTTTTTATAAATAAAAAAATTATTTATTTATTTTTTCTAGATAATATAATTTTAACTCTTTTTTTTATTACCATTTTAAAATAAAGAATCAAATTCTTTTTTTTGTTAATCGTGCAAGCAATATTTTCTCCAATGAGGGTTTGTTTTATTTTAAAAAGAAAACAAATTTTAATTTAAATAGTGATATAAATAATTTAAATTTTACAAATTAATTTATAGATAATACATAAAATATCCTCATAAACCAACCCGAGTCATTTTAACATGTTTTTTTTAGAAAAATTATCGGGAGATCACCCAACATAGAATTGCTCAAAACAAACTCAACTATGAAGTTTTTACTATTAAGCTATGGTAAAAATCTATTGTTGAATTTTTTACGATTAACCAATTGTGGGTAAAAACCCATGTTTTTTTTTTAGTTTCTAGCTTCCGTCCAAACTCAACTAGAAAAATTTTAGTTCATTTATGTACCATTTCTTTATTTGTCGTATATTTAGCGGTTAAAATGAAAGAGCTCGGTTACAAAAGTAAATTAAAAGGTAAAATTTAATTCACCATGGTAAAAACCCAAAACTATTTCCCATACATAATAATAATAATAATAATAATAATAATAATAATAATAATAATAATAATAATAATAATAATAGTAATATTCAAGTATTTTTTTCTTTTAATAATGAATTTTCCAATTTTGCCATTTATATTTTATTTTTATTCCTTCTAAATGGAAATTCCAACGTGGAAAGATAAAAAAAAGAGAAGAAATTAAATATTTGGAGGAAAAAGGATATAATATTAATTAATTAATTAAATTTTTTGTTTAAAAAATTGAAAATTTTTAGAACCTTATCCCGACATGTAATCTTATAGAATTTAATCCCAAAATAATTTAATTGAAATTTGGGCAATAAAAAAATAAATAAAAAAAAGGCCGAAATGCGGTCGGAATGAAATTGAAATGCAAGGAAAATGCAAATTCGGGTGAAATGCAAATTCTTATTAAATTCACGCGTACGCGTCATGAAAATCGGTGTACCAGGGGGAGTCGTCATCGTTATTGTGAGTGTGAGAGAAAATTTAGAGAGAGAAATCGCCGGCGTTATCTCGGGATTCCCGCCGGGAAATTAGTTTAAAGCTCACGCGCTGGTTTTTGACCGGAAAATGCTTCATCTTCTAGAAATGTTGTGGCATTTGGACTGAAGCCTAGTTGTTCGTTTGAACGTCGTTGGCTTTTGTGGACGCCATTTCTGAGTTTCTTGCTGCTGGTTAGGAGGTATTACTAAAGCTATGAAGTGTTCATTATCGTCAATGAGGAGTCATTTGCTTTATTTTTGAACGTTTTGTAGCTTTTTAAGTTGTTTCATTGATTTTTTAGGTTCAGTTCGTGAAGTTTTCTTTGTTTAATGTATGGTAGATTGAATGGTTGATTGTTTTTGTTTATGATTGGAATTCAATTTGCATAGCTGTGGGAATTGGTGATCTAGGTTACTTCCGATCAGAGTTACGTAAGTGTTTGAGGCGAAATGGGTGATACTGAAGATGTTCATACTGATAGCTTTCGAAATCTTCAATGTTCGTTTGGAACATCTTCCTCCTCTTCTGTGAAGCATAATTTCTCTATGGATCAGCTTAAAATTTCTCAAATGAACTGCTCACAAGGCCGTCCACAGCATTTTCAGTCGAATTTTCTTGGAGATAATAATCGAAGAATTGGGATACCACCGCAGATCCCACCAATCTCTCCGTATTCTCAGATCCCGGTGTCGCGTCCGATGAACCAGCATAGTTATAGCCCTGTTCCTACTCATTCACGATCGTTATCTCAGCCTTCTTTCTTCTCTTTCGATTCTTTGCCGCCTTTAAGCCCCTCTCCATTTCGGGACTCCCCCTCTACATCGAATTCAGATCAGGTTTCTGCAGACACATCAATGGAGGATAGGGATGCTAGTTCACATTCGTTGTTGCCTCCCTCACCTTATATGAGGGCCAATTCTTCGCAGATGGGAGATGCTTTACCCCCTCGTAAAGCACATAGGCGGTCCAATAGTGATATTCCATTTGGATTATCTTCGATGATTCAGTCATCTCCTCTTCTCCCTTTAAGTGGCTCAGGTGGATTGGAGCGATCAACAAATAGTAAAGAGAATGTGGGCATGTTTAAGCCGGGTAGCCAGTTTGTTAAAAGAGAGCCTAGTTTGGAGAAAGGCATTGATAACAATTTGGAAGGAATGGGTGAAAGGAAGCCCGAAGGGGACACTGTGGATGATTTATTCTCTGCTTATATGAATTTGGATAATATTGATTTGTTCAACTCCTCTGGGGCCAACGACAAGAATGGTCATGAGAAACGGGAGGATTTGGATAGTAGAGGTAGTGGAACAAAGACAAATGGGGGTGAGAGCAGTGATAATGAAGCAGAAAGCAGTGTAAATGAAAGTGGGGATAGCGCTCAAATGCCTGGATTGAATTCCTCTGCTGAAAAGAGGGAAGGGATCAAACGAACTGCAGGGGGCGATATTGCTCCAACGACCAGACATTATCGAAGTGTCTCCATGGATAGTTTCATGGGGAAGCTGCAGTTTGGTGATGAGTCGCCCAAAATGCCTCCTACACCACCTGGTGTTCGTCCGGGGCAACTTTCATCAAACAACTTAGTTGATGGTAATTCAGCTCCATTCAGCTTGGAGTTTGGTAATGGTGAGTTCAGTGGGGCTGAACTGAAGAAAATTATGGCGAACGACAAACTTGCTGAGATTGCACTATCCGATCCCAAGCGTGCTAAGAGGTATTGTAAATCATGTTTGCAACTGATTTACTAAATTGACTTTATCCAGTGATTGCTAATCTTGGGTTATGGATTTACTTCAGGATCTTGGCGAACCGTCAATCTGCTGCTCGATCGAAAGAACGTAAAATGCGATATATATCTGAGTTGGAACACAAGGTTCAGACTCTACAGACAGAAGCTACCACGCTGTCTGCCCAACTCACACTTCTACAGGTAGAGATTTTGAGCAGTGACAACTATTTTCTATCTCCATTTTCTGTGCCTAAATTTTCGAGTTTTTACTGTGACTATTTCATATGTAGCGAGACTCAGTTGGACTTACAAATCAGAATAATGAGCTGAAGTTTCGTCTCCAAGCCATGGAACAGCAAGCACAATTACGGGATGGTATTGATTCCTTTTCTCTTAGTTATGTTCCTTTAATACTTGATTGGAAAGGTTTTTTCTTCCATAGCATTGAATCATGAATTAACTTTTACTATGTTAGCTTAATATTTCTGCTACATTACTCTCTGTATATTTTTAGTACTTGTCAGATTAATGCTTTGGAAACCATATCTTTTAGTGTTTTTCTTTTATTTTATTTTCCTTTGGTTTGTTTTTGATTTCGTCTTTTTAGTCACNATTGAACCATGAATCCTTCTGACTGGCATCGCTCAGTTTTCAGACAGTATCATTGTCAATACAATACAAGTTCATACCTCTCTTTAGTACATTATAATGGAATGTTACTTGTTGTTTTACCCATCATCGTGGCTTGTAGAGTTTTCAATTTTTATCATTAGATTACTGGTAAACTGGTACATGTCAGCGGACCATAGACGCTCTGTAGTTCATGGCTAGGCTAACTACTAGGCCACTTTCTCTTCTTTCATCGTACATCAACACTCAAGGTAGACGCGTCTGTGAGATCCCACATCGGTTAGAGAGGGGAGCAAAATTTATTATGCCCTTTTGCTTAGAAATTCTGGAAATTTGTTTTTAGCTTATTATACTAGCTCGGTGAGATCCCACATCGGTTGGAGAGGGGAACGAAACATTCCTTATAAGGGTGTGGAGACCTTTACCTAACAGACGCGTTTTAAAACCTTGAGAGGAAGCTCGGAAGGGAAAGCCTAAAGAGGACAATATTTGCTAACGGTGGGCTTAGACTGTTACATTTCTAACCGAAGACAATGGCCTCTCACTCTTATTTTATATGGTAATTTATAGCTTGCTTTTGGTGAGGGCTTTTACTTGATCCTTATTTCGTCAAATGATAGTGAAGTCTTCTTGGGACGAAGAATAAGTTTCAGAACAATCATCCATCCGTTGCTTTGTATTGCAGTTGATATAAGCCTTTCTGATAATTACCCTTTTCCTTTTTGTGCTAAATGGAAAACCCTTCTGAATTTGCTTAACATGAGTTCTTCCTCTTCTGCATTTCTTGTCAATGAAATTGTTATCAAATGTGGCAGCTCTAAATGAGGCATTAACCGGGGAGGTTCAGCGATTGAAGCTCGCTACAACCGATATAAACGCGCAATCTCATCCCTCAAACGGGGTAATGTCTCAATCATCTATGAATCACCATGGACTCCAGCTTCAGCTTCAGCAGCAGCACCAACAACATATGCAGCAGAATGGCAATGCAACCACAAAACCAGAGTCCAACCAATAATTATTATTAGTTTGTTTCTGGTTCATTCATAGAAGTATTCATTATTATAAGTTAGCTCCTTATTATTTGGATTTGTCACATATCCACCCCAACACAGTCTTTCTAAAGTTGTGTAAATCACACACTTATAATTTTTATGCTTTATTTTCAATTGTTTAGTGAGTCTAGGCGAATCTTGTTACCCAAAAGAGAAGTGTACTCATGATTAATTACTTTATATGATATTTTAGAATGGGAATTCCCTTTCTTTCCTTCTGTCAAGTAGTGATCCCTTAACAATCTAAATCATTCTATTTGATTTGATTTCTAATCATTTTACAGGTGATTAGGCATTTCAAATTGTTGCAGGTTCCTTGGAGTCTATTCAATGATTCCACCAACAAATAGAGCTTGGTTCCCACCATTTGAGCATCCCATTTGGTTGGTAATGTATCTTATTCTTTTGCCATTTATATTTAGTCACATTATCATATCAGTTTTTTTCAGTATGTCTGGCATGATCTTAATGATTGATAAGATGGCTAATATTTAATGTTTGATTGCTTAATTATCATGGTGGCTATATAGGTGGATTTTACATAATTGTACAATGTTGTGTACTCGTGTTAGATGACTTAAATTATAAGCTTTAGGAGATTGTATTTGAGATCTCACATTCTATTTACCTTGTTCAAGAATAAAGAGGAGAAAGAAAGAACAGAAAAGATCCAATTTATCGTAATCGATTAGTTAACATGTTGGTTAACCGTATTCTGAAACACGAAAAAAAATTATTGGCTTATCAAATTGTCTATCGAGCCATAAAAAAAGATTTTGGATTTTCTCATAACCATCAAATTACAAGGGGAATGCATGCTATTTCCATTTCTTCACATCCTACCCAACCCAGCTAGGTTGTCTCGTAGATAGCAAGGTCAGTTGATTGTTGTCTCGGAAGATATATCAACCATGGAAGGTTTCCTATAAGCCAGAAGGTCCTACTAAGTGGTCTAAGTCGCCTTGAGATTGGCTCTATCTTTTGGATTGATAGTATCTTACAGCACCCAATATCTAAAACTAAAAGGCGAAAACCTGAACCTCGGCTTGGCTAGGTTTCAAGAAAAGAGCCTTCATGACCCATTTTTTTTTGTCATCATATGGAAGAGATGGAACGAAGCATTATTTATAAGATGTGAAAACCTCCCTCTAATAGATGCATTTTAAAAATCGTGAGGTTGACGATAATACATAATGGGTCAAAACAGACAATATCTGCTAGCAGTGGACTTGGGCTGTTACAAATGGTATCAAAGCCTGACACCGGGCGATGTGCCAGCGAGGATGCTGGACTCCCAAGGGAGGTGAATTGTGAGATCCCACCTCGGTTGAAAAGTGGAACAAAACATTCCTTATAAGGGTGTAGAAACCTCTCCCTAGTAAACGTGCTTTCAAAATTGTGAAACTGATGTTATCTGCTAGCGATAGGCTTGAACTGTTACATACTAGGCTAAAGAGGTCGCATACGATAGGTTAGGTACTTTTTAGCCCATATTTATTTAGCCCATATTTATTTGGTTAAATCGTCTTTTAGTCCCTATATGTTTAACTTTAGTCCCTATACTATTTCCCGTCCTTACTCGTAACAAGGATTAATAAAATATCAGTTCATAAAGTTTACTCCATAGGTAAACTTTAGTCATAATAGGATAATGATGATGAAACTGATCCAAAATTTTGAATCATAATCATTGGATTCACATCCTAAGCTTTATGCATGCACAAGGTTGTCCATATGAATTGACAAAGGACGCTTCTTATTCCAACTGTGATACATTCATGAATTAGGTAAACTTGACTGAATTCACTGTACTTCAATGTTTCTTGATTAATTATTATTGTTGTTTATTCTCTTTCTTGGTGGCTTTTAAACATGTGCTACAAATTTAAGTGTCTTTAGACCGTTAGATGTATTTTTATCGTTCAGGTGGTTTTTATGTCCCGTTTGATAACCGTTTCGTGGTTTATTTCTTTGTAATAGCATGATTTTTATGTTTATTCGATACATTGTTTGGATTCTTAAGTTAGATTCTTAAAAACATAAAAATGTGCCTGTGATGTTCCACATTGGTTGGGGAGGAGAACAAAACACCCTCTATAAGTGTGTGGAAACATTCCCCTAGTAGACGCGTTTTAAAGCTTTGAGGGGAAGCTTGAAAGGGAAAACACAAGAGAACAATATTTGCTAGCGGTGGATCTGGATCGTTGCCGTTCTTATAAAAATTATTATTATTGTTTAATTTCTAAAGTTTTGATTGAATTTTAAAAACATCGGTGGAAAGTAAATTACAAAATAAAGAAACTTAGAGATCGAAGTAATGGTCATTATAAGTTTAAATTTTTAAAACCAAATACTTATCGAAATACCGGGTTGGTTTTGGTCGAAAAGATATCATTAAATTTTAATAGGTTTTCGCGGTCGGTATTTTATATCATTAAAATTTAATAAATATTTAATAGATTTTTAAATTTGTAATTTTTACTATAGGATTAAAAGTTTCAGGAATATATTAAATATTTTCGTATTTGAGTAAACATTGAATAAAAAATTAAAAAATTATGAAATAAATAAACACAAAATTAAAATTAAAAGTTAATAAACTAAATTATATATAAATACAAAATTAAAATTAAAGGTTAATAAACTAAATTTAATATATATATATATATATATATATATGTGTGTGTGTGTGATTTCACATTTTAAATGTGAAGGTTGATTATTGTTAAATTATGAGTTTCATTTATTATTATTATTATTATTATTATTATTATTATTACTTGATACCATTTATTGCGTTACACTACAATTGATTGAATTCGAAGCAAAATAATGTCACGAGTGATAATATTAGTGATTCTTTATTTGTCTTATTATCATCATCCGAAATCATTAAAATTAAATACAAATAATTGATAATTTTAATTTTAGTTTCTAAATTAAAAAAATAAAAATAAAAATAAGCTCGTTGACTATCTATTTCTCCATTTTTAAATCCATTTTAAGCTTTAAAAAATATTAGTAAAATTTAAATATTTTTAATGTGCTTATTTTCTTTATTAAATTTGGCTTAGATTTTTAAAAATATCTTAAAATAATAAAATAAAATAAATAATAACCAAAAGTATCCTGAAAAGGAATTAAAAAAAAAAATCAAAATTTGGGGAAAAAAATAATCCATTTAAAATTTTAGAATATCAAATTAATTTTATATTTTAAATGACACACCCAAATTTTAGAGATATAAATTAATATTTTTCCAATTTATAAAAATTAAATAAAAAATTTAAGTAATTGTTTTTAATAATATACGACAATATTTGATTTGATAAAGTTAAAAGTGGAGAGTAATGATTGAAATACAAATTTAGAGAAAAATATAATTTTTTTAATTAACAATAATTTTCAACTAAATTATTATAATTTGGAAATATGGATACTAATTTATTACAAATAATAATAATAAAATAATAAATAAATCATTAAATTCATAATTAAAATTATTTTTTATTTTTTAGATTTAATGAAATGTAATTTGATATATTGATTAGGGAAGAAATATATTAATAAACTACAAATACTAAATTAAAAATTAAGCTATAATTATGATAAGCTTTTACGGCCGAAATAAAATTATTATAAAATTTTAAATAATTAATTAAAAAATGTATATATTAAATTTATATTTTCATAAATTAAAAAAAAAATAAGTGTTTTTATTTGGATAAATAAGAATCTAATGTAATATTTGAGAATTTAACTGCTAAATAAATTTATGTGAAAATTTGGCGGGGGGAAAAGTCGAAATGCGGTCGGAATGAAATTGAAATGTAGGCGAAATTCAAATTCGACTGAAATGCAAATTCTTATTAAATTCACGCGTACGCGTCATGGAAATCGGTGTACCAGTAGTCGTCGTCATCGTCATCTTCGTCGTGAGTGAGAGAGAAAGTGCCGAAGGGATTTTTAGAGAGAGAAATCGCCGGCGTCCTCGTGATTTTCGCCGGCGGATTGCTTTTTTAAAGCTCGCTGTTAATTTTGGACTGAAATGCTTTTCTCTATTGCGGAGAATTAAGGTTTTTTGTTTAAGTTCTGCCGCCGTCGGAGGAGGGAGGTCAGGAACGTTCCAGCGAGGGCATTGTCGAGCTTCCGGCCGGCTTGGAGTGATTACTTTCTTTGAGGTATTTCTAACTGCTGCGGAATGTCTATTATTGTTAATGGAACTCATTGCTTTACTTTTGAATGTTCTTGAGCTCTTTTATGTTGTTTTTGTGATTTTCTGGTTTGGTATATATGAGGTTTTATTTCGATTAATCTGTTGCAGATTTTGAGGGCGATTGGTTGTGTTTATGATTGGGAGTTTGGTACTCAATTGTGATTGAACTGTGGTGGAGTTGCGTAGGTTTGTGAAGTGGTGATTTAGGCTTTTTCTTCTTCTTCTTCTTCTGATTCTCGAGCACTATCATTCGCTGAGACGTTGATTTTTGAGGCGAAATGGGAGATACTGACGATGCTAATGCTGAGAACATGCGAAATCTTCAATGTTCGTATGGAGCATCTTCTTCTTTTGCTGGAAATCTTCCTTTGTCGATGGATCAACTTAAAATTTCTCAAATGAACTGCTCACAAATTCGTCCACCACACTTTCAGTCAAATTTTCTTAGTGATAATAGTAGAAGAATCGGGATACCTCCTAGCCCCAACTCACCGCAGATCCCACCGATTTCGCCGTATTCTCAGATCCCGATCTCGCGTCCGATGAACCAGCAAAATTATAGCCCAGTGCCTACTCATTCCCGATCGTTATCTCAGCCTTCTTTCTTTTCTCTCGATTCTTTGCCCCCTTTAAGCCCGTCTCCATTTCGCGAGTCCCCATCTACATCGAATTCAGATCAGGTTTCTGCAGATACATCAATGGAGGATAGGGATAACAGTTCCCATTCTTTGTTGCCTCCCTCACCTTATATGAGAGCCAATTCTTCTAAGATGGGAGATTCTTTACCTCCTCGTAAAGCACATAGGCGGTCTAGTAGTGATATTCCATTTGGATTATCTTCAATGATTCAGCCATCTCCTCTTCTCCCATTCAGTAGCTCTGGTGGATTGGAGCGATCTACGAGTAGTAAAGAGAATGCTGGCATGTTAAAGCCCGCCAGCCAGTTAGTTAAAAGAGAACATAGTTTGGAGAAAAACGTTGACAACAATTTAGAAGGAATGGGTGAGAGGAAATCCGATGGGGACAATGTGGACGACTTATTTTCTGCTTATATGAATTTGGATAATATTGATTTATTCAACTCTTCTGGGACGAACGACAAGAACGGTCATGAGAATCGAGAGGATTTGGATAGTAGGGGTAGTGGAACGAAGACAAATGGGGGCGAGAGCAGTGATAATGAAGCAGAAAGCAGTGTAAATGAGAGTGGGGATAGCGCTCAAATGCCTCGATTGAATTCCTCTGCTGAAAAGAGGGAAGGGATCAAACGAACTGCAGGGGGCGATATTGCTCCAACGACCAGACATTATCGAAGTGTCTCCATGGATAGTTTCATGGGGAAGCTGCAGTTTGGTGAAGAGTCACCCAAAATGCCTCCTACACCACCTGGTGTTCGTCCGGGGCAACTTTCTTCAAACAACTTAGTTGACGGTAATTCAGCTTCATTCAGCTTGGAGTTTGGTAATGGTGAGTTCAGTGGGGCTGAACTGAAGAAAATCATGGCAAATGACAAACTTGCCGAGATTGCTTTGACCGATCCCAAGCGTGCAAAGAGGTATAGGCAAATTATGTCACTGACCGATTTACTTAAATTACTTCATCTGTTGATTTGTAAACTTGAGCAATAAATTTACCTCAGGATCTTGGCCAACCGTCAGTCTGCTGCTCGATCAAAAGAACGAAAGATGCGGTATATATCCGAGTTGGAACACAAGGTTCAGACTCTTCAGACAGAAGCTACCACACTGTCTGCCCAACTCACTCTTTTACAGGTTAAATTCTTGAGTATTGACAATTATTTTCTATTTCCATTTTCCTGCTGCTAAATCCTCAGTTTTCGCATAATTGCTCTGTATTCAGAGAGATTCAGTAGGGCTTACAAACCAGAATAATGAACTGAAGTTCCGTCTTCAAGCCATGGAACAACAAGCACAACTACGCGATGGTATTGACACTTCTCTTTTACCTTTTTCCTCCTGTATGTCTCTGAAACAGTTTTCCATCAAAGCATCGTTTCAGTGAGCTGTTTGAAACTGTGTCAGCCATTTTTTTTTTCTGGAAAATGACCTTCAATTTACTTATCTTCATTGATAAGCTCGAATCTTTGAAAAACTCATCTTGGGTTTTTGTAAGTATTGAATATGGGTTCTTTTCACTTCATAGGCCTTAGTTATCAGGTTGTATAATTGTAGCCAATCCGAGTTCATACCTCTCTCCTGTACATTGATCTGGAATGCTGTTATTTTACTATTGTCGTGTTACTTAGAACTTTTATTAAGAAATGTTGGTACATATTAGCGGGCCGTAGGCTTCCCGGAGTTCATTGCTTACTCTTAGGGCACTTTTTCTTCCTTTATTGTACATTTTAACTTGAAGCGGTTGTCAGCATTGGTTAGGAATCACTAACCTCCACAATAGTATGATATAGTCCCCTTTGAGCATAAGCTCTTGTGGCTTTGGTTTTGGTTTCCCCAAAAAGCCTCGTACCATTGTAGATGTATTCCTTATTTATAAACCCACGATCAACCCCTTAATTAGACGATGTGGGACTCCTCTTCCAACCATCCTCAACAACATTATCTATCACTGAATTTTATTCATAAACCACACAAGAATCTGACTCCCTTTCTCTCTAGCTCTTAGGCTTAGTTCGTTATGGAATGTGAGATCCCACATCGATCAGAGAGGGGAATGAGTGCCAGCGAGGACGCTGGGCTCTGAAGGGGGTAGATTGTGAGATCCCACATCGGTTGTAGAGGGAACGAAGCATTCTTTCTACGAGTGTGGAAACTCTCTCTAGTAGACGTGCATTAAAAACCATGAGGGGAAGCCCGAAAGGGAAAGCCCAAATAGAAATATCTACTAGCTGTGCGCCTGGGGTGGGGTGTTTCAAATAGTTGGAGGGGACTAATATTTACAATTTAGATTCTCAAATGAACCCTCATTCCTGGAGTATAACAAACGACTGAAATTTCATTATCGATTAATCAAGAAGATTATCTTGACCATTGTTTATTACTTATCTCCTTTTCACCTTGAACCGATGCTGTTACTCCGTTGATCACGTAGATAGTAGTTCTTGCAGAATTCACTTATACTTTCCTTTTTTATTTATAAATCTTTATCAAACGTGACAGCTCTTAATGAAACCTTAACTGCGGAGGTTCAGAGATTGAAACTCGCTACGATGGAGCTAAACGCGCAGTCTCATCCCTCTAACGGAGTAATGCCCCAATCTTCCATCAGTCACCATAGCCTCCAGCTTCAGCTTCAGCACCACCAACAACAACAGCAACAGATGCAGCAGAATGGGAGTGCAACCACAAAGCCTGAATCCAACCAATAAAGTTCGTTGATGAAGATGGATGAGCTTCATTGTCTCTTTGATCACCTTGTTCATCACCATCACTGTAAGCTAGCTCCTCATTGTTGTTACCATTTTAAAGTTGTGTAAATCGCACAGTTGGCTTTTATGCTTTGTTTTAAATACTTCACTCAATGTGTAGGCAAACTTGTTACCAAAGAAGAGAAGTGTTGTTTGGATGATAATTACTTTATATCATATTGTAGCATTTGAAACCTTCTCTTCCTGATTCTCGTATTGAGTTCGTATGCTTTCTCATCCGATTATTACAGAGATGAACCTAATCCAGAATATGAACCATAAAAGAAAATACCGACTAAACCGATCACAGGAATACCAGTTACACAGTAACTATTATCCAAAGAGAAATCCATCCGGTAGTCTCGGCTATTTGTCCCACTCCCCTTCCCATTTCATGAAGTGTTCGTGCTAGCGATAGGAACCGTCATAGATAATTATGAATATTACAAAAATACCTTGAACTTTGTCATGATATTACCTGGTCCGTCCTTCAAGTATAAATTGGTTGGAATTTACCTGTAGTCTTGTACATTTGTCCCACTTCCCTTCCCATTTGATCCTTCTACCCAGTCCTAGATAATTATGAGAGTATATTACAAAAATACCTTAAACGATATTACCTAGTCCGTTCTTCCTTCAACAACTTCCCTCTCCATTTGGTCGTGCTAGAGATAGAAACAGTAGTAGATAATTATGAGAGTATATTACAAAAATACCTTAAACGTCATCATGATATTACTTTGGTCCGTCCTTCCTTCAAGTAAAAATCAGTTGAAATTTGTTTCGAAATACCTATGTTCGTAAATGTTTCACAACTAGAAAACGACGTAACTCTTAGTGGGAAATACTCGCACTCTATTAAAATCAATCGAGAAGAGATTACACCATATGTAAACTATTGCACTTTGTGCATTCTTTATATTTTTAGATGAAAATTTAGGTGGAGAGATATTTATAATAGATATTAGTGAATTATTATATTTTAATAGAAAATCATTAGAATTTTGGATGAAAATTAATATATGAAATGAACGTGTCGATGAAAATTAATATATGAAATGAACTCGTCCATGATGTGAAATGTGTAGTTTTATTGGAGTTGTGGTGCATATTTTTTTTTCTTTAAGATAAGTTTAATCATCTAATGTAACGTCTGATTTGAATTCTAAACATGGAATGTAAATCTATCACCGAATCGTTCTGGTTTATATTAACTTTACCGAATCCAGCCAAAAATCGAAAAAACTTCTTAATTAGGGTTTATATTTAATATTTTAAATTCACGTGTTATATTTTTAGAAGCGATAAACATATTCAACAAAAAAAAAAATAATAATTTGTGCTTATTATATTTAAAGTTAGTGTAATTCCAACAAATTTTTAAACGAGACATTATTATTAGTTTATAGTAAAAAAAATTTGTATCGAATTTAGTAAAATAAAAATTAACTAATTATATATACTAATATTTAAAATTTATTAATTAGATTGATTTATAGTATAAAATAATAGCAACTTAAGTCATAATAAAAAAAATAGATTAAAAAATAAAAATTGGAAATTATTTTAATTTTTTAAAAGAAAATTATTTAGAATATTGCCACCGGCGAAGCCCTAGCATAGTACTTCCTTCATATTCAAGACGTAACTCTTCTACTGTCTGTTTCCAATCTTTCAGTTACTCGTGCGCCCTAGCGCAGCCTCCCACTCGCCCACTAATGGAAGACTCGGTTTCGGCGGAGCTCCGAGTACCCACGGCGGTTTCCGAGGAGCCGGCTTCTCTGTCGGCCTCTACCGGAGCTCAGTTGACGCCTGAAGAATTGGTGGCCAAGGCCATAGCCCCTGTTAAGCGTGAATATCTTCGTCCTCCGCCGGTGAGGTCCTCCGGTAACAACGTGAAGGATGCCGCTTCCACTGGTAAGAATGATGGTGATAATAAGGCTGCTCCGTCTAGCTTGGTGAAGGAGAAGAAGTCCAAACGTCAAATGAAACGAGAACGCCGTCAGGTTCCTAGTCATTCATGTCGCTTTGTGTTTTTGTAGTGAAAGTTAGCCTGCGTCATTTCTAGTTTTGGATTTTGCTTTCCTAAGCATTACTTGAAATCTAGTTGAAGTGCCTGAAGCCTTTTTGAATTGAATGGAGCTTGGAATATGACGTTCCTATCTGAAATTGATGGTTAACGGTTGATTAAACACTATAAAACACTTGCAAATGATTGTGATGAGTATCACTGCCTTCAACTCGGTCTTTTTGCTTGTTGTTTGTATATTTTTGTTGATTCCATGAAGAAAAATGATTCTAAGTATACGTTATAGGCTCTTCGATAATTTCCAGATTATGAATAGCAGATGTACTCTGTACAGGAACAGAAGTCCACTAGCCATTTATGTCCTGAAATAGCAAAGACAGGAGATGTTAGCTCGTGTCGGTATAGTGATAAATGCCGCTTTAGCCATGATATTGAAGCCTTTAAATCTCAGGTAGTGCATTTAAAATCCCACTTCTAGCCCCCTTTTCTTTATCTAACAAATTTATTTGTGAGTTTACCTTTATTTTGACAAGAGGTTTATGATCACAGAAACCAGCAGATCTCGATGGAGAGTGTCCCTTCAGTGGTGCCGAACAACTTTGCCCCTACGGTTTAGCGTGTAGATTTGCAGGGACCCACAAGGAAGGTGTTCCTGCTGGTTCGTCAGTTTCTTTGAAGAAATGCTCCGAAATGAATGGACTGAATAAAGATGTTCAGAAGCTCTTATGGAAGAACAAAATGAAATTTCCAAAAGCTGATGCCAAACTCAAAGAACTTGGGCTCTTGGTATAACCAGAAAGCATACTTTGTATTTTTTCTGAGAGCTTTATCTTTGTCATGGGACGTGACTCAGTATTTTTATTTCTCCTCGCATGCCTATGTATCACTTTATTTTGATTAGATAAGGGGTGAAGAAGCTACATCTTTTAAGGAATAGACTAATGCATTTCTTAATCTGTTACCCGTAATGTTATCTAGTTCCATCGAATAATGAGACATTGACGTAAGTTTGGTGTTGTTAGGGGCATGGAAAGTCAAAATCGAGGGTCAAAGAAGAGAAGGAAGATGCTGTATCAAATGATAGTGTTGCAGACAGAACATGCTGTAGCGAAGTGAATAATGACATGGATGCGGACTTAGATATCCCTGTGGAAGTTCCAGAAGAAAATGGGCAGACCGAAGGAACATTTTCATCTGATGAATCTCGACCCCTGAAGAAACCGAAATCCATGTCTTCAGAGAACTGTCATTCTGATAAAATTGACAATGGTGGTTCATATGTTATTACTTTATCTTATAGTTTCATCTTTCTCTTGTTATTTATATCTCTCATGTGTGCAGCAGGTGCATGTATGATTGATGCAACTATTAGTGAGGGCCATACACCAATTGAGTCTGAAGTCGTGAACGACATTGTACTTCCTGATAGTGATGCAAGCCTTAAATCACATCCCCGCGAAAAAAAACTTATTGATTTTAGAGATAAGCTGTATCTTGCCCCTCTGACCACTGTTGGGAATCTTCCCTTCAGAAGAGTTTGCAAAGTTTTAGGAGCAGATGTGACATGCGGTGAAATGGCAATGTGTACAAATCTTTTGCAGGTTGTGTATGCAGTTATATATTCTCTAACATGGTTTGGCCCTTTTCGTTTTAATCTAAAATGTCATTGTTCATTATTTGGCATGATTCTCATTCATTCACTTTTTAATGATGTTTCTATTTCATATTTCTTAAGATGAGTTAAATTAAACACTGTTTTATAATATTGTCTTGCGTGGTATAGGGTCAAGCTTCAGAATGGGCATTGTTGAGACGGCATTCCTCAGAAGATCTATTTGGTGTTCAGATATGCGGTGCATATCCAGACACAGTATCACGTGCTGTAGAACTTATAGACAAAGAATGCGTGATTGACTTCATTGACATAAACATGGGTTGCCCAATTGACATTGTTGTCAATAAGGGTGCTGGATCAGCTCTTCTTATGAAGCCAATGCGTATGAAAAGTGTAGTAGAAACCGCTTCCGGAATTGTGGATACACCCATAACAATTAAGGTATTGATTATACTTGGGTACTTATTTCAATGGAACGACCAAAATTAACTGGTGAAGTTGCTTCTAACTGAGGTTATGGGCACTCTCCTTACGTTTCTCTTTTTCTTCCTTTGTGTTATGAGTTTTTTATTGCCCTAAATTTGTTACATGAATTGGTGATGGTCTCGTGGGAGTTTAGGAGGGCAAAGTTAAATGAAATGAGACGAATGAATACTTTTGGAGAATTTAAGAGGCTAAAAGCTCAAAGGTTGTAATTGTTAGACGAACACGACTCTCCACAATGGTATGATATTGTCCACTTTGAGCATAATCTCTCATGGCTTTGCTTTGGGCTTCCCCAAAAGGCCTCATACCAATGGAGAGAGTATTCTTTGATTATAAACCCATGATCATTCCCTAAATTAGTCGATGTGGGACTTTCATCATCCAACAGTAATTAGGTGGATCTAGCATATACGAGTTGTTTTCTTATTTTGCATTCATAAGATTGAATTCTAGGAATTGAGTTGAAGATTAACACAAATGCCCTGGACCCCTTGATTTTTGGAAAGCTGTCTCCTGTTTTAGTTTACATGAGGATAGTAAAAGGTGGTTTCTTGATAGCTCCCTCGAGGAGGATCCCTTCATAGCTCCCTCTTAGGTTTTTGAAAGATGAGAGATGTGAAGCAGCTAAATGTTTTCATTTGGTCGCTTGTTCTGGGAGGTTAGGAACTGCTGATTGATTTTGAGCCACAACTCTTTCTTATAGTTGGCAAGGCTTTTTCGGGGACTAGCCCGCTCCCCATTACTCAACGAAGGCTTCCCATTGTCCGGTTCTTTCTGGAATGTGAGATCGTTTTAGATCGTACCCGAGCAGCCCAGTCCCAACCTTCACTCAGTCAGGCTGCATTTGAACTACAGTGGCTGAAATCCAAGTCCGGGTCCCGGCTGCATCAGGGAGGGGTAGAAGCAATGGATCGAGTGTATGGATTCTTCTCGTCCTGGGGATCATCTCTCCAAATCTTGATCTAGTCGGTCCCCTCGGAATGATCTCGAGCTACTTACTCCCTCTCCGTCAGTGTAGGTAGTGTTTATAAGTTAATTTTCAAAAACCGAATGACCGACCCAAAAAACAAAAACTGCAACAGCTGGAGAGCTCGAGATCTAGTTTCGATTGTGTATATTAGGTAGTATAATATTGAACCAGCATGTTCTTTCTTAGGGGGAGGGGGATCTATATATCTGTTATGTTCTTGGTTTCTCAAGTTCTTCAATTTGTACCATTGTATTTTTCTTGCATTAGGTTCGGACAGGCTACTTTGAAGGGAAAAACCGTATCGATTCACTTATTGCAGACATTGGCAACTGGGGAGCCAGTGCAGTAACCGTTCATGGCCGTACTCGCCAGCAACGTTACAGCAAGCTTGCTGACTGGGAATATATTAATCGCTGTTCCTCGTTAGCTCCTGATTCCCTGCAAGTTATAGGAAATGGGGACGTATTTTCATATGCAGATTGGAATCGACATAAAGTTGAATCCCCAAAGTTAGCTACTTGCATGATTGCTAGAGGAGCCTTAATTAAGGTTTTGTTTGCAGTTTGATGTTCTTTTTATTTGATTCTTCAACTCATTGAAGCTTATGTTGCTATATCATCTGTTGCCCATTGCAGCCTTGGTTATTTACTGAAATTAAGGAACAGAGAAATTGGGACATTACTTCAGGGGAGCGGCTAAACATCTTGAAGAACTTTGTACATTTTGGACTTGAGCACTGGGGTTCCGACACAAAAGGTATGTCGCTCGTTGCCTGTTGCTTGTCATACTGCTCGTTGTATTTCGTTGATGCTACTATTGAACACAATTCTCCGTAGGAAACACTTAGCACTATTTATTAAGGGAAAAGAATACAAGACATTCTGTAGAAACTACAATCGACCCCTTTTATTTGGGATGGGAGTATTGACTACACCCAAAATTCTGAGCTTCATGTTACTCCTACTAAGCAAGCCACATGTCAGATCTGGGGCATCCCAATTCGATTGAATGGGATGACAGTTTCTCATTCTAAATCTGTAAAATCAAATTTTTGATCAAATCACATCTCGCAATATACTAAGCCTCTCCTTTCTCATTTGGTCTAATCTTTACTGTCTTCCGATTGTTTCATAGAGACAATCGGGAGATGGGATGACCTATTACATGCTAGAACTTATCGAAAAGAAAGAAGTTCCTTTTTTAAGATTCAAAAAAAAAAAAAAAAAAAGCCCATTATCCATTCAATATAATAGTGATTGAATGCTCGAGCATTTAGATACTTTCATGAGTCCATATATAAGGTATCTTCCTCCTTTCCTCAACTCAAAATGAAATTCGATTACTTTGTGCTTTCTTTTGAGATAAAAATCTAGGTAAGGTGGAGGGGTATTTATAGTATAAGCTAGACAATTTTTTCCCTAAAATATTTAGATATCTTTATTGTTTAAATACGTAAATCATTTTTCTAAAATATCTAGGTATCTTTATTCCCCGACCAATTGTCCTAAAATGAGTATAGAATGGGCTCATACAATTATTAGGCTTGACCCTATATTGGGCTAGTGATGATATTTTAACGGCCACGGGGCTTATTTTTATGCCATCCTTTCTTCCCATTGTTAAATCTGCAGGTGTCGAGACAACAAGGCATTTCTTATTGGAATGGCTTAGCTACACATGTAGATATATTCCCGTTGGTCTTCTGGATGTTGTTCCCCAACGTTTAAACTGGCGCCCGCCGTCGTATTTTGGCCGGGACGACCTCGAGACGCTCATGTCCTCCGACTCTGCAGCTGACTGGGTAATACATTTTTACATTTTAGTTCAAAGAGTGCTCAAGCAAATCGACCTCAAATTATAATCCCTTCCATTGTTTCAGATTAAGATCTCAGAGATGTTGCTCGGTAAAGTTCCCGATGCCTTCTCGTTCGCTCCCAAACACAAGTCCAACGCCTACGACCGAGCCGAAAATGGCTGATTCGGATTCATCACTGCAAAAGATCCGATCACTGAAATTCAAATTCGTTCTTCTGGTGCACACATAAACTGAGACACTTTCCATTCCATTGCCATTGGCAGTATTGTAAGGCCTTGGCTGGTTGAAGAGCTAATTTAGTTATTTTCACAAATTATTTATGTATTTATGTTCCAATTACATGATAAATCAGGTGCTCTACGCAGCTGTAAATTTATTTATTAATTATTATACCATGCTGACTAGGAAATTTAAGTTTTACTTTACTTATATTTATTTTAATTCCAATTGGATTATTATTATTATTATTATTATTATTATTATTATTTAACTTTTAAATTTATTCTAATTAATTTTTAATTTTTAAAATTTCAAATGGTTTATTTTACTTTTAATTTTTGAAAGTGTATTTTAGTGGTGTAATATCTACTATTTATTTATTCATTTATTTTGATTTTAGTGAAATATGACATGGTTTTGAGTACGATCTTATTAAAAAAAATTAATAAATTTATTAAAAATAGAATTATGAGCATGATTTAGTGAGGCAAGTAAATTTTAATAATTTATAAATTAAAATAGACGTTATAAAAGTTTAGAACTATAATAGAATAAAATTATAATTCTATTTGTATAAATAGAATTGAATAAAGGTAGAAATAAACTTTTAAAAAAAATTAGGATTATAAAATTTAAAATTTATTTTCAAATACTAGAACCCGAAAGTGGAGAATACTATCTCCATTGGTATGAGGTCTTTTGGGGAAGCCCAAAGCAAAGCCACGAGAGCTTGTGCTCAGAGTGGACAATATCATACCATTGTGGAGAGTCGTGTTCGTCTAACATAGTATCAGAGCCATGTCAATAGAATCCTCAAATACAGAACAAAAAATTGTGAGTCTCGAACGTGTAGTCAAAAGTGACTAGAGTGTCAGACAAATGATGTACTTTGTTCAAGGGCTCCAGAGAATGGAGTCGAGCCTCTATTAAGGGAAGACTATTCGAGAGCTTCATAAGCCCAGGGAAGACTTATAGTGTACTTTGTTCGAGGGGAGGATTGTTGAGGATTATTGGAAGTGAATTCCACGTTGGTTAATTTAGAGGAAAATCATGGGTTTATAAGTGGGGAATACTATCTCCATTCGTATGAGGCCCTTTGGGGAGAAAGTATTCCTTGATTATAAACCCACGTGTGACTTTCATCATCTAACACCTCATCTCGTACAAAGTATGCCTCCCCTTAATTGAGACTCGACTCCTTTGGAGTCCTAGTCGATGTGGGACTTTCATCATCCAACATATGTAATTAGATTTTTATGTCAAATGAAAATATAATTTTAAATTTTGTATTTAATATATGTTGAAGTAAATACTTAATAAAATTTATAAAATGTTTTCCATTTGTAAATGAAAAAAATAAAAAAAATAAAAAATCTCGTACACTTGAGCGCACTGGATTAAAACCCCCGACGAACTGTCATGGACTTTAGGCTCGTTTAGTTTAATCTGCGGCCCTCCAAATTCCTAGGGCTCCTCACTTTCTCAAAATCGGCTTCTGGTTCTACCGAACTCTTTCTTCTTCTCTAATTCGCCTTTGGAAAATCCTTCGATGGCGCTTCCTCCAGGGCCCTATTCTGGAACCAGCACCCTCGCTTTGGTGAGTTTTTGTTGTTTTCCGTGAAAATTTTGTACTGGAGATTAGGAAGAATATCATATGTTGAGAATGCTGTATCCGATTCTGATTTTAGATTCAATAATGGAAATAATTACTCATATTCAATGTTCTTGAGTCTTGGCAGGTTGCTCGTGCTTCGGCGTTTTCTGTTGGACTTGTCTACGGAAGCCTCAAGCTCAAGTATCTTCAGGTTTGTTGCTTCCATTTCCTTCTTTTCGTACTTTCTAGTTTTCCGCTGCAAAATTTTGGTTCGTTGATTTGGAATTGCGTTTCTGGCTTGAATGGTAGTATCTCTAAATTTTCATTTCCGATTGCTCATTTCTGCCAAGAGCATCATAGTGCCACCTGCTATGTATTCATCGGATTCTAGATGTAGAATGTTCTTTTAATGCCATGTTCATATGTTTCTTTTTGGATCAAAATTTAAATTTCTGGAGAACTACTTTGTTATCCATCAAATTCATGTTCATTTTCTTTATCGGAATGCTTTTTCGAGGCTTTGTTATTTAAAATGCCCCTGAGCTTTAAGATTAGTTTCGAAGAAAAAGTTCACTTTTACCCTGACCTTTAAATTTATTCAAATATGCCTCGAAGAATTTGATCTTTACAACGAGTTATGGAATTGTATATGACTGCTTAATTTGATCTTTACAACGAGTTATGGAATTGTATATGACTGCTTAGTTGTAAAATAAACGGCAAAGATGACCAGGACTGATAACCACTATGGAATTGTAGATAGCTTCTTAGAAAATGTCCCAAAACCCGAACTTAATGCCATCAACCATCTCTGGTAGATTTGGTAAGTTCTCTTCTACAATTTGCTGAATTCTTTCACCTTCCATCGAGATGACCCGACCCGAAGCAGCTCTTACTTTTGTTTATGAAACCCATACCTTGAATACAGAAGTTACTCAAATTAGAAATAGAAGTGCGTGGTGGGAAAAGGAGATCTAAAGTCACGATCTCTTTTTAATGAAGAAGGCTCTAAGAAGGGGATAAAGAGGAGTTTGGATCTTTTTTTTTTGTTCTTTCTTGCATTTTGTTCCAAGTATGTGCCCTACTATGGAAGAAGAGTCCTAAAGAAAGAAAAAGGCATCTAATAATCTCATGGATCCTCCAATTCCATTTCAGGTGCCTGATAAATACAGATAGTCATTTATTTATTTTTTAAAAATATTGTCTTCACTATTCTTGAATTTTTTTTTTTTTTTTGGATATGGCCTTAACGTACCACCCTTTCAAGAATGCAAAAGCCTTATTATGGAAAAACCGCATCGAAATCAGAGAATATTTGCAGAAACGACACAGACCTATACAAAACTTTTCGACAATGTTGTTTACCAAGCTATATCTTGGTGTAAACTGTCTGATATTTTTACTTTCTATAGTTATACCTCCCTCATTGCAAATTGGGAAGGTCTTTTGTAAACATCATGGATTATACATCCCTCTTGTAAATTTCACTCACCAATGAAATTGTCTCTTATAAAAAAATAAAAAAAAAACTATACTTGAAATTTAGTTTAAAAAAAAAAAAAAAAAAAAAAAAAAAAAAAAAAAAAAAAAAAAAAAAANAATTGATGCGTTTTCTGATTGCAATTTGTTTCATTGTTTATTTTGATTATTTCATCACAGATTATCATTAATTTATCATTTTGAAATTTAAATTTTAAACATTTTTCTTGGAGCAACTATTTATGCTTTACAACATAGTTGATAAGTATATTAAAGGCTAAAAAATCACTATTGGTCCTTGAATTTTCGTAAAAGGAACAATTTGGGCCTTGAACTTTCAAAGTAACGATTATATCTCTATATTTTGAAAATGGTAACCATTTAGTCCCTTCGTTAAAATTTCTACCATCCTCCAACACATTCTTTAACTTTCTCTTCCATTCCCATCATTTGCTTCCCCTCTTCTTTCAAATTTCTTCAATTATTTGGTGGGTTTGATTTCAAGGGTGGGTATTGTGAGACGAAAGGATGAAGTGGTGGTGCATGCAGCAGACTTTTGTGGGCTGTGTGTTTGATTTCTTCAATTGGACTACCCTACATTGGGGCTTCGTCTTTGTGGGTGAATGCAGTTTTTTTTTTTTGAAAACCTTGCAAAACAATCACCTTGGAAGTGGAGAGCTATGATACAATTGATAATCTCTTCCTTGACACATGAAGTTTGGGGATTCTGAGCCTTTATAGTACAGTAGCTTCCCAGATCTTTCGATTCCCTTCGCTCCAGTGTAAAAAGCTCAGAAAATCTCTGCAGGTTTTGGAATTGTCTGCAAATACTAAAATGAAAGTTCACCTGCTTTCATCCTTCCCAATCAAAATGTCTTAAAGGAAATTTTTGGTTTGGACATTGTTCTCTTCTAGTAACAATTACTTCTGCTCCCAAACTTCAAATGGGAGAAAAAAATTAAACCCACTGTAGAAATGAAGAACTCAAAAGAAGAGGGGAACAAATGTTGAGAAGGGAAGAAAAATTTAACTGAACTGCCGAAGGAAGATAGAAATTTTTAACTGAGGGAATTCTTACAATTTTTAAAGTACAGTGACCAAATTGGTACTTTAGAAAGTTTTGGAGACTAAATTGTTATATTTATAAAAGTTCAGGGACCAATACTGAGTTTTACCTACATTAAATTAGATGGATTGGTCCAAATGTCCAATGCCATGAAAGGATTAATTGTTTTAAATGGGCTATCAAATGTGTGTTAATTTCCATCACTATACTCAATGACGACTATATGATTTATTCACACATTTCTAGTGACATTCCTGTTCAATTTCAGATTAACTTATAATCATTATGATCTACAAATCTCATGTTATTTATCGCTTCTCTTGGGGCCATTCTAAATGCACCTGTCTGATTTTAGAATTATGCTTCAATTCCTATTTTATCACCACAGGCGAAGGCAAAATCTCACAAGAAAGCTGAAGCAAAGGCTCATCACTGAGGTATGGCTGATGATTCTTATCAGCATCAAAATTGAGGCACTGGTTGAATTTTAAAGGGAAATAAATCTATTTTTACTGAACACTCTTTCGTTCCATGTTGCATTAGATGGCTCTATATTTCATTTAGGAGTCATGTAGATGTATCTAACCTCGATCTTAAGGACCATATTTGAGTTACAATTAGTTGATGGATGGATGAGAGGACTGTCTGATCATGATTCCTTTCTTTGATTGAAATCAATAATTTGTTTGTCATCTTCCTTGTTGCAGGTGTTATGTTAATTCATTTATGTTATGCTCATCAGGTATAAGGCTATTGGTAATCCATATTGTCAAGGACGAATAATAGTCTCTCATTAAGTTCATATAATCTATCTCACATGAGCTTATCTTATCATTAGGTTTACTCGGATTTGGATAGTCTAGCTACACTCTTTATTATTCTTTGCAAATGTTTCAAGTTATATATACATATATATAGGTGAGGTCCAATCTCGTAATCGTAGTACATACACGAATCTTGTCAATCTAGACCCTTTACTATGAGTTGCCAAAATTAGTAAGATTTTTCCGCACCCTTATAAGGCACCATTAAATTAGATTCTGAATTAAATATAGTCTAACTATTTACATATCGCTATCAGCCTCACGATTTTAAACGTGTTTATTAGAAAGTGGTTTCCACGCTCTTATAAGTAATGCTTCGTTCTCTTTTACAATTGATGTGAGATCTCACAATCCACCCTCTTAGGGGCCAACGTCCTCGTTGGCACACCGCCCTCTATTCGGTTTTAAAATGTGTCTTCCACACTTTTGTAAGGAATGATTCGTTTTTCTCTCCAATTAACGTGGGATCTCACACTAAATCTCTTGTTTTTTTGTAATGTTATAGGTACATTCTTAACTAAAATAGATTTGTTATTTAAGAACGTTTTAAGTTTAAATTATGAGATGGGTCTTAAGCTTTCAGGTTTGTGTCCGTTTGGTTTATGAACTTTAAAAACGTCTAATAGATTTCTGAACGTTCTATTTGTGTGCACTATGTTCCAGAATTTAATAAAGGTCTATAAGTTTTTGAACTTTCAAGTTTTGTCTCGATCTATCAGTTATAAAATTAAATTTTACGTCTTTTAATTTTGTGTCTAGTTCATTTGTAAATTTTTAATGAAAATTTAAGAATCTTTTAGATATCTTTTAAAGTTTCGAGACTATAAAAAAAAAAAAAAAAAAAGTCTTNTTACTAATTGATTTCTATAAGTTCCAATAAAGCTGCTGCGCATGCCTCTGATTGCATCCCATAGGAGAACTAAAATCCAGCATTAACAGATCTTAATGATACCTAATTATATCAAATCTACCATCATTAAGTGCACCAACAAAATAAATTTGAAGAAATTACAAAACTATTTTGGTGGATTATGTTCATGAGGAGGTTTAAATTTCGTTTAATTCTCGAGATCTAGAAAGAGATTCGTATTGTGTTGATTGTGTTGATTGTTAGCTTATGAAATAGACCGGTAACTCTTTATGTCTAGGATTCAAATTTGATATATGATGTTCTTGATTTTTTCCTGCATCCTTTGCGACATGGTTATGCTATCTATTTGTTTATAAGTGCCTACTAAATAGATCTGTAACGCTCTATGTTTAAGAATCGGATCGGGATTTTGAATTTAGATTTGACATATGATAACATCGACTTTCTAGTGCATCTCCTACGACAAGGTCATGTTGTTACCTAATTGTCTTTATGTAACGGCCCATGCCTACTGCTTGCATATACTGTCCTCTTTGGGTTTTCCCTCAAAATTTTAAAACGTGTCTACTAAGGAGAATGTGGGATCTCATAATCCACCCCCTTCGATACTTAGCGTTCTTGCTAGCACTCATTTCTCTCTCCGATCGATGTGAGATCTCACACTATAAGTGTTTCTAAGAGTGAAAACTATCCGCACATGCTTTCTAGGAAAATCCTCTAAAGGTTGTCACCCAACATAAAATTCCTTCAAAGCAAAACCCGTTTGATTTTGGAGTTTCTATGACTAAGCACTGAAAATGAAGATGCACTTTGCACTTCGTTTATATAAATACTCGACAATTCCATCCTTAGAATCACTCTCATTCGGATGTAGTTTTGGTTCATTCATATACTCATTATTTATCCAGATATCACAAGATCACGAACGTGTATCACGTAATAATTCACGTAATAATTTATAGGGTTTTAAGGGGTGGAAATAAGCAAAATGAATCAAATATTTATGAGAGTGGTCTGTTTGCTTTAGATTTGTCTGAAACAGCCTTGGGGTTTGAATGGCATGATCCCAAAATCATTAGGATTTGATTAAAAATTTCAATAAATTGCAATGTCTCAACAAAATCTCTAAACTTCACCCTCTCCATTATGGTTGTCTACCATTTCTTCAACGGTGTGTCTTTTGGTGTTTTTATATGCTTCAATGGGATACGTTTCACCGCTTTTGTTCTTATAAATCGAGAGAGAGAAATTAAGAATTCTCGACGATATCGAGCTGGAACGATCTATTCTTTCGAAAAAAAATCGTGGGTTTTATTTATTACCAAGATTCCTAAATGAAGTTCTAATTTGATAACGATTTCCTTTTAATTTATGTTAATCCGAGAATATTTAGCGAATAATACACTAATTACCATCTCAAAGATCGATTTTCGATCTCCTAACCACATGAGTGTAAGTAGTGAAGTTAATATAAAAAAAACGAGCGTAGTAATGCATTGTATTAGAACTGTTCAAGGTAAAATTGGGCTCGTAAAGATTAGACCTGAGCTTCTTAGAGCCTAGATAAAAGTCTGAGGTAATCTACAGTGACATGTTATAAGAACCTACAATCAGATTGCTTACGGATTATTTTTATATTCATCCCATTCTTCATTCTTTAGGTGATTGTTAACCACTGGTCGAGACGGAAGATTGCCCGGGAGCTACACAGTCACAGAGGGGTCATCCCGGGACGCCAGTTCTGTTTGCGTAGAACTGTTCAAGATAAAATTGGGCTCGTAAAGATTAGACCTGAGCTTCTTAGAGCCAAGATAAAAGTCTGAGATAATCTACTATGACACGTTACGAGAATCTACAATTAGATTGCTTACTCATTATTTTTATATTCATCTCATTCTTCATTCTTTAGGTGATTGTTAACCACCGGTCGAGACGGAAGATTGCCCGGGAGCTACACGGTCAAGAGGGGTCGTCCCGGGACGCCAGTTCTGTCTGCGTAGAACTGTTCAAGATAACATTGGGCTCATAAAGATTAGACCGGAGCTTCTTAAAGCCTAGATAAAAGTCTTAGGTAACCTACTGTGATACAAGAACCTACAATTAGATTGTTTACTGATTATTTTTATATTCATCTCATTCTTCATTCTTTAGGTTCGTTAACCACCGGTCGAGACGGAAGATTGCCCGGGAGCTACACGGTCAAGAGGGGTCGTCCCGGGACGCCAGTTCTATCTGCGTAGAACTGTTCAAGATAAAATTGGGCTCATAAAGATTAGACCGGAGCTTCTTAGAGCCTAGATAAAAGTCTGAGGTAACCTACTATGACACAAGAATCTACAATTAGATTGCTTACGGGTTATTTTTATATTTATCTCATTCTTCATTCTTTAGGTAATTGTTGACCACCGGTCGAGACTGAAGATTGCTCAGGAGCTACATGGACACAGAGGGGTCGTCCCGAGACGCCAGTCCTGTCTGTGTAGAACTGTTCAAGATAATCATTGAACTTTTGATTAACTTTGAGGGTCGGAAAGTTGTAATTTAACCAAAAATTTATTATACATTTAATGTTTTTAAATTAGAACAAAATCAAAATTATACACCTAATCATGTTCAAACATTTTGAAGAACATTACAAGGATGATGATTAACATGTCACTAATTAAGTAGTCTTAATTATGATTAGTGATATTCCCTTAATTAGGTGCCTCAATAAAATTTAAACGGTTCATGAATTAAGAACCACTTTAGGATAATTAATTAAAATAATAAAAGTAATTAACAAATTTTTTAAAAAATTATTAATATTATTTAAAATTAGTTAGATCTAAATGAAGCTTGGCCCCATCATATATTCCCTAAATCTTCAAAAATAAATAATAATAATAATAATAATTTTATTAAAAAAAATTAATTTTTTTTGTTATGTTAAAAACAAGAACCTATGCAGACAAGACATCGTGGGAGTTGTCAAAAAAGGAAAACAAGAAGAAAAAAAATTAATTTATTTGTCTTTTTTAATGCTTAATTTTTAACTGTTAAAATTAATAATTACTAAAAAAAATTGCTTTAGATCTGTTTGATTTTCTATTTTTTTTTTTCTAACCTAAATAATTGTATCGGAATTTATAACTCTCGAAACGTCTATGAAATAATCGTGTAAAATTTTCTCGGGTGAATTAGGGTTAGTACACGACGATTATATTTACAGATTCTTCGCTAATACTTCATGTAACCACATAATCACTATCGAACAAACTAATATAGACGGTCTAGTCCTCATTCTGTTAGGTAAAATTAGATGAATTTCACGTCTTACACGTGAAATTTAGCTCGTTTCTCTACCGAGCTACTTGTCAGTGGTCCAATCACCATCTCTGTAGTTGTTTCCGGACGACAAGAAAGATTGAGAGAAATATAATCCTCACGTAAGGACTATCGTATCCTATTGTCGAGCATTAAGATACACATTAGACGAAGATGATTATAAAATCTGATCACGATCGTTATTTAATGTGCCACCATAATGTTAAAACAATTGAGAGAACGATAATTTGAATTGGATTCAAATATTATCCGACTTTGATTATACCAACTAATAATTATTTTATTTTTTTTAAAAAAAGAAAATGATGAAATGTCGGTAATCTGTGAGGTGTCCGTAGATGGTTCTTGTCTAAATTTGACGATACGATTTTTTTTGAATTTTTTTTATAACGATAAAATATGTTAATATTATTTTTAAAATTTCATAGGTAATTTTTAAACCTAATATAAAGAGTATTTTTTAAATTTTTTTTAAAAAAATTATTAATTTTATCCAACATATTAACTCATATAATCGTTTTAAGAATCCATTAAATCTTAATATATAGTTGAGATGCATGTGTAGTTATATGTCGAGACAACCATTTTTTAAATACTAAAATGTTCGATATTTTAAGTCTAAACCCACATGGCCAAATTTAAACTTAACTCGAATTGATAGACAACAATATCATTCCTTTATAGATTGTTGTTTCGAAATTTATTCCTATGGTTTATAACCATTTTGTTGGCACACCGTTTGGTGTCGGGCTGATATCACACGTCGATTGGAGATGGGAACAAAACATTCTTTATACTGCATGGAAACCCCTCCCTAGTACATGCGTTTTAGACGGCCCAGATCCACCGCTAGCAGATATTGTTCTCTTTGGACTTTTACTTTCGGGCTTCCCCTCAAGGTTTTAAAACACGTTTACTAGGGGAAGGTTTCGAGACTCTTATAAATGGTGTTTTGTTCTCCTCCTCAGCCAATGTGGGACATCACAATGGAAACTCACTGACGTTATTCGAAATCTCTCTCTCGTATTTTCTTTCTTTTCTCTGTTTGCAAGTATTCTGAGCTGTTTTGGGAGTCATGGCTTGAAAGCTGAGCGGGGTGCGGTTGTCGTTTCGTGTGGGATCCGCGAAACTTGGCGGTCACTGGAAAACTCATGGGTTTTCGGACGATGAGTTTTTTTTTTCTTTTTCCTTTTCCTTTTCTTTTTCTTTTTCTTTTTCTTTTTCTTATTTCCGGGTCATTACAGTGAGACTAACGACGATACGTAACGGAAAAAAACAAAGCATATATGCTAGCGGTGGACTTGGGCGGTTACATTTATGATTTACCCGTACTCAGTCAAGCCCTTTTAGCCATTTTCTCGACGAGTCGAACTATTTATCTTCTCCTCGAGCTGCACTAACTCGACGATATCGATCTATTCATTCATAACATGGTATTAATGTATATGTAACTCATCTAACGAACAAATCTTAAATAAATAAATAAAAAACACGAACATTTGATCTTAAAATTATTAAAAAAGACAAGTTGGAAGACAAATAGCTTGAAAGAAACATAGTTTTATAAGGCAAAGTTAAAAGAATATTGAGAGTATTTAATGATGGAATCCACATTGTGTTTGGAACATATAGTTTGAATATTAGCAATGGCAGTTTGCAAACCATACAAAAAGACATAAATTAATGAAAAAAACATAACATAAAGTCCAACAGTTTGGTCAGAGGTTTGAGATCATGTGGGTTTTTTCAACTGCACAAACAAACCATAATCTCTCTCAAATCTTATTTGTTTGTTGTTTTTTTAATATATTTATTTTTGAAAAATAGTAATAATGGTATAATTCTTATTTACCGATGTGGGATCGAGATCTAAAACTTTGATTTTAAGAAAATGAGTACGATTATGTCCTTTAACTCGTGGGGATTAGCTCTGAACGAGGTGGAAAAACCCTATTTTAACGGAAAATGAGGGAGGGAGGGAGTGGAGAGAGATTTCTCCTCGTAAGCTAAACGACGCTGGAGACCAAGATTATATTCTCGACTTCGACGCTGCAGGGTTTAGGGTTTAGGCTCTGCTCAAATTCCCGCCTTACTATACTCTGCCTCAATAATTTTTAAGTGCAGAAGGCTACGTTATAGTATTGAAATTTGTGTCCGTAAGAATTATGTTGAGTATTATATATGATGGCTTATCGAGCTCAAAATCCTTGAAGAACGAGTATGGGTCAAAATCCTCAATTGGAGTGTAACAACGCCAATTTCCAAAGGGTTCCACAATATTTTGGCTAATTTGACTTGGGTTTGATATGTTAGGATCGTTTCGTACTAGTTTCAACTCTTCGAACCGTTCAAGTGGAATGAAAGTAAGACTAAGGGACCACCGTTTTATAGTGGAGCTCAACTCCCCACTTTCTATATATACCGATGGAGATTGTCTCGTTTGGATTTCGATTTCTACAATCTGAACCAGTTTTTGGATCAGGTTATCAACCAACACGTGCATCTCCCGAACAAAAACATTGTTTGTGGTTGATGAGAAGGAAAAAGAAAGAAGAAGAAGATAGATTCAATGGAAATGAAACTAAAAAACATGAATTAACATTAATTAAGGTTGATATGATGAGATTTGAAAGCTAATTTAAAGCTAATGGAGAGATTACTGTCTACCAAACACTTTGTCTCATACTATGAATTCATGCTTTGTTTTCTCAAATGTCTTTGCCTCCATGCACCCAACCTTAACCTAATCAAACTTTTCTATCCATTTCTTTTTCTTTTTCTTTTTTAATCTCTTTTTAATTTCTAATTTTTTTTTTTAATTAATTTTCTATTTTTGTATCTAATGAATTAATTAAGTTTAATTTTGTATTTAAACTTTCCATTTTAATTTTGACGTAAATTTTAAAAAATATTACGTTAAATAAGTCAAAGAGAATGAACGGCTACAACATATTGTCCTGTTTGTGCTTTATCTACTAGGGGAAGGTTTACCCTCATTCGGGGGCCAGCGTGACATCACAATCCTCTACAACCAATGCGTGACATCACAATCCACCTCCCTTCGGGGCCCACTCATTCATTTCTCCAATCGATGTGGGACTGCCACCAAATCCACCCCTTTAGGGTCAGCGTCCTTACTGACACACCGCCTTGTGTCTACCCCTCTCGGGGAACAACGAGAAGGCTAGCACATCGTCCGGTGTCTAGCTTTTATACCATTTCTAACAGCCCACATCCACTGTTAGCAGATATTGTTTTCTTTGTGGTTTTTCTTTTCGAATTTTCATACCAATTAAAAAATTAAAATACTTATTAAACACATTGAAAGTTAGTTTAAAAAGTTTAAAATTTAAGGTTCTATTAAATATATATATATAAAATTTAGAGTCTAATAAATTTACAATTTAAACTTATTTTCAATAGACTATATTATTTATTTGGATTTTCATTAATTTATTCTCAATAAATTTAAATGTAGTCTTTCAAAATTAATTTTCATCCCAATTAAGTAAATAATAATAATAATTTTTATGCAATTTGAATATAATAAAATGACTCATAATATATATATATATATATATATATATATATATATATAAAAAATCGACAATAAATAACCCTAGGGACTAAATTTAAAATTTATGGAAAGAATGAAAATTAAAATTAAAAAATTAAACCAAATTTTTTTATTTTAGCAATTTTAGCAATTTTTTTCAATACTTAATTAGTTAATTATATAGAAAAAATATATTTATTATTTTATTATTATATTTGCTTCATATTTTTTATCTGACTCAAATCCTCTAACTCCTTAGTTCTAGATTCATCTGTGACCATGCTTGGGGGGACCACATTTTGTTTGTTGAATTACTTATTTATCCTTCTTTCTAGTCATTTAATGCATATTTAACTTTGATGATAAATTGGATCCTTATATTTTACTTTATTTACATTTTGGCCCAAACATTTCCAAATATTAAATTTCAATCTCCATTAGCATTCTCATTACGAAAATATATCAATAAAAATAAATTTAATTTTATTATGTTTTTTTAAAAAAAAATTATTTGAATATATTATTTATGAAATATATCTTAAATATTATATTTTAATATTCTTTCCTTTATAATTTGATTTATAATATATTTTATTGTCTATATTTAATTAGTTTATATTTTCCTTATTCGTAAATATCCAATTTATAAAGCTTATAAATATCAATGAGAACACTCCTTCGATCTCAATTCTATTTCTCTCTTAACAGTATTCGAACCTCTGTCTTATAAATTAAATTAAAATCTTATATATAATATGGATTAAATAAAAAAATTCAAATATTAACCTTAATTTTATTCTTAAATTTTTAAAAATGTCGAATAAGTTAAATTATAAAAAGTATCAAATAGATTGTAAATTTAGTAATTCATTTCACATTTTTATAGCTCGAGATTATATATATATATAATCAAAGTATACAAACCATAATATTAATGTGGTTGAAAAAAAAGGTGAAAAATAAAAGAAAAAGATTTGGAATTAAATGCCTCGATTTGCGAACGAATTTTAGTGTAAGATATTGTGGTCCATTGGTAAAGTATTTTGCACAAAATTAAATAAAAACAATAATAATAAAGTAAAATTAAAAAAAAAAATGATAAAACCATATCTTTCACAAGATTTTATTTATTTATTTATTTTTTATTTTAGAAACTCATCCATTTTAGCTAAAATTTACTTTTTTTTTTATATATATATTTATTTAGTTAATTATGTTTAAACCAACTATAATCCCGATATTTTCCTGAGACATGATCAAAATTATTCTCGTTTAGATGTGGTGTCGGTTTATTTATGTATCTCTTCTTTACTCGTACGTTTCAATTATCTTTATTAGCATGAGACTAAAAAATAAAATAAAAAATCTGCCCCAAAATGTACTATAGGAGGATACTACTAGTTGTCAACTTTTCCCTACCCGAATAGTTATATACTGTTAAGCGGTTGTTGTTGTCTGTGCTTGCATGATATATAACACTGTTTTTAATCTCTCACTAAATCTTGCTTTCAAACTCTCTTTCGAAAATCTCTCTGACCCTGTTTTCTAAAGTCTTATTCTTGAATCGGGGCTAGAGGCTCGAGCATACGTTGTCTGGCTGTAGGCGACGCACAAACGAATTGACTTAACTTAGTTGGTGCTGAGAAGCAGCACAATCGCAAGTCCAATACCAAGAAAAAGAAAAGGTTTATAATATTGAATTAGTTACCGTTTTTAAAATTTATAGGTAAATATTGAATTAAGAAAATAAAAATAATAAAATATTGTAGATAATATTTAATTAAGAAAATAAAAATAATAAAATATTGTAGATAATATTTAATTAAGAAAATAAAAAAGAGATTAGTAAACTAATTGCACGTTAAATCATTTTGTCTAATGAAGGCTACACCTCACATGGGCTTGGCAACAAGATTTTCAACATCCCAATCTCGTAATTATCTCCAACTTCATGCCCTTTTTCATTTCCGTCCCACTTCAAAATTCCCCCCTATATATAAAGCGTTAAACCCAAATCCTCCAACAAACCTAAACAGACGCTCCATTTTCCCTCACTTTCCCGGGAAAATCAGACTCTCCAAATCCGAGAAAATGTCCACCGGAATCGCTAAATCCAACAACATCCGCCGCATCGTCAGTATCCGCCAGATGCTGCAGCGGTGGCGGAGGAAAGCTCGCGTCACTGCCTCTTCTCGCTGCGCCGGTGATACTCCGTCGGATGTTCCGGCCGGTCATGTCGCCGTCTGCGTCGGAAGTAGTTGTAGACGGTTCGTTGTTCGAGCGACGTACTTGAACCATCCGATCTTCAAGAAGCTTCTCTTGCAAGCCGAAGAAGAGTACGGATTCGCGAACCAAGGTCCTCTTGCGATTCCTTGTGACGAGTCGGTTTTCGAAGAGGTTCTTCGGACCGTTTCCCGGTCCGAGTCTGGTCGGTTCTTGAATCTCCCGGATTTTTGCCGCCGCTGCCACGTCGACTCTCCGAGTAGTCTCCTCCGTGAATCTCGGCCGTTGCTTTTTGACTTCGCCGATAAATCAGTCTGCTAGATCAAAGGGGACTAACAGAAGATCGCAACTCGGGCTGGTGACTCGGCCGAGTTCAACTGGACTCACTGGACTAACTTTTTTATTTATTTATTTTTTCTTTTGAAATTTGATTTGAATGAAAAAGAGGGAATTATTATTTACAATATATTTGTTTTTTTTTTTTTATAAAAAAAAAAATTGGATAAGCGAGATCAGTTAACTCGATCAAATCGGTCAACTCGATCGCTCGGGTATTGAGTCAGCTCGAGTCGAACGGGTCGGGTTCGGGATTACTTCTTGTATATGGGTTGCCCATTTCTCACTAATTTATATGAAAAAGTCAATAATTTTATTGTTATTTAAATGTATTGGTTACGAATGAAATACATTTTAAATATTTTTATGTTAATTAGTTATAATTTAAAATTAAATTTAAATTGTTGGTATTTTTTTTTAAAATTTAAAATTGAAATTATAATTATTTTTCTATTTAATCTACATAAATAAAATTATTAATTGATCTTAATGTGTATGTAAATATTTATAACAATGTCAATGATATAGTTTGAAGAAAAATCAACTTAATTATTAATTTAAATAATTTTGTTAAATTTTTAATTATATTGATAATATTTATAAAAATTAAAAGTTCATATTTATATCTACATCGATATTTTTATAATTTAATAATTATTTAAAAAGTTAGATATTTGAATTTTGTATTATTATTATTTTTTTAAAGACAACTTTTATTATTTATTTATTTATTTATTTTTATTTTGATGAATTATGGTGTTGGAAGTCATCTCATTGGAAACCACTAACTCATTTTCTCTCTTTTTTTCTTTTTTAATTATTTCTTTCATTTCATAAATTAATTGTTCCTTTTTAGTTATATATATATATATTATTTTTTAATTTTCTTAATATAAATTTATTATAAAAAATACCTTAATTCTTAAAACACTTTTTAATTTTAAAAATAAAAAGTTTCGTTAACATCTTTGATCCAATTTTCTTTTGTACGTAGAGAATTACGAGAAAGAGCTCTCGTTTCATAGTTTTTAAGTTTATTTAGAGAGTATTTGATGAACTTGACTTCCCTGTTCGAGTCTCTATTTTCTAAATAAATTATATTGTTTTGTTTTTATTTATTGTGTCACAAACGATGCGATTTGTTTACGATAGTGGGCAGTGGTATTTGCTAGTAGCGACGACAAGATGATTGTCGATAGCAGTCGTTGGTGGCTGCTAACGGTTGTCTACAACGATCATGAAAAAGTAAAGATTTTTGTAAGGATATTTCGGTCATTTCCACCTATTAGGTAATTTTGGAAAAAATTTTTAATTAAACACTAAAAATGTTTTTTTTTTATTTTTTATTTTTTATTTTTAGAATTTGAATTTAAATGTTTTACTTAAAATAATTTATTTCTCAAACTAATTTTCTAAAAAGTCACTTTGAATCATTTTTATATTTTTAAAATTTTCATTTACCAATTTTTAATAATTTACGTAACACAAGAAATATCATTGGATAATATAAATATTTTTTTTAAAAATAATTATTTAGTAATATTTTACAAATTTATATTTTATATTAGATAATAAAATTTTGTTTAAAGGAGAAATAGCGGTCTTAATCATACTTTTAATATTAACTATTGCTTTTTAATTTATTTTATTACAATTATACAAACAATTTCACGTCATTTTCATTTCATTTCGTTATTTAATTATGCGTAGAATTTTCAAAATTATACAACAAAAGAACGTGAGAACGTGATTGGTCGTTTATAAATAACATCAGCTACAAATTCACTTCACGATGTCATCATCGACGCTAAAGACGTTAAATAATTATTTTCATAAATATGTAAATAAAAAATAAAGTTTAAAAAAGCGATGCTCAATTTTTTAATGAAAGGTATTGAATTATTGATTTTTGGAGATAAGCTTCTTTTTTTTTTTTTTTAATTTAATTTAATTTAATTTAATTTTTTTGGTAATTTGATTGATTATGATTTTAATTTTGGAGATAAGCTTTAGGTTGACAGGCTGATTGAAATGTTCCTAAATTATTGCAAGATAAATTAAATAAATAATATCCTTAAGGTTTAAGCCAATGATGAGCTGCCACGTAGGATTTAGTGGGTCCATTTGGGAGTCCCACTTTATGGGAATATATAAAGCACCTTAATTAGGGTTTGATTTAATTAAGATTAAATGAGGTGTTAGGCCTCTAGATGTTGGGCTTTGAGGCTTTTGTATGGCCCTCTCCCTTCAAAAGCTATGCATCTACGCCTTTATTGGAGGGCCCTTTTGAATCCTTTAAACTTTAAACGCTCGGAGGAGGACGAAACACCCTTTATAAGGGTGTGGAACCCTCTGCCTTGAGACGCGTTTTAAAAACTTTGAGGGGAAGCCCAAAGAGAACAATATCTACTAGTGGTGGGCTTGGGCCGTTACAAATGGTATCAGAGCTAGGCACCGGGCGACATGCCAGCGAGGAGGCTCTTCCTCGAAAGGGGTAGACATGAGATGGTGTGCCAGTAAAGACGCTGGCTTCGAAGGGGGGTGAATTTGGTGGGGTCTCATATCGATTGGAAAAAGGAATGAGTGCTAGCGATGACACTAGGAGCGATGTGCCAACGAGGAGGCTCTTCCCTAGAGGGAGTAGACATCAGGCGGTGTGCCAGTAAGGATGCTGGCCCCGAATGGTGTGAATTTTGTGGAGTTCTCATATCGATTGGAAAAAGGAATGAGTGTCAGCGAGAACACTAGACCCTGAAGGGAGTGAAGAATTGTGAGATCCCACGTCGACTGGAGAGGAGAGCGAACGAATGGAAATAGTGTTCATATGACTCGAACTACCCGACCCTAATCCATCTCAAACGGGTTGGAACTATTATAGACGAACGTAGAAAAAGAAGAGAAGAAGAGCATGCAAAGGTTGACTAAGAGAGAGAAATTAAGAAAGAAAGAGACATGGAAAGCATAGACAAGGGATACCCTACCCATCTCTCTCATTTCTATATATTTTAAATTAAACCAAAGTTTATAATTATATAATAAGCTTCTCGATCTTCAATATCGTTTCTACGGTTTTAAAATTTTCAATCTTCTCAACCCGTTAAGATAAATACGTAATCGATAGAGGTGTTCATGAGCTGAGTTGGGTCGAGTTAACACATTTTTCAGATCAAATCCAATTGTTCGAGTTAAAATATTTGCCACTCTTGTTTATTCTATCCGTTTACGAGAGAACCCTTCAAGGAAAAACCTAAAGATGACAATATCTGCTAGCGGTGGGCTTGGATCGTTACCGTCCCTCCCCAAATAAATCAAAAGCCAGTGTTTAATCAAACAACATATTCTATCACGATAGCAACAATAATCCTAGTTCTTGCCCTTCCCGAGTCTGTTTCGTCACATACGGTTCATATTGAATTATATTTGAAAATTAACAAATTTGAAAATAATTTACAATTGTGGGTCATTGTCTAAAGTTTTGTAGGGTCGGTTTTGCTACCCAAACCCTAAAACCGAAAATCTCTCTCGAATAAATCAAGCTTGATTAGCTCAATAAAAGACCGAGAGTCAAATAAAGGTGGATAGAAGCACATGCAACACATATAATGATATTAAGTACCTTATCCAACTCTAACCAACCCCATCAAATTTTATATTTTTTAGGTGTCATGCTTGACTTGAAATTCAACTCGTCAAACGTTTCAAAATCTCCGTTTCTTTTTCTTTTTCCCTTTTAGCACATGCTAGGGTTTCAGATTTAATTAGCATGTTCGGTATAATATCAGTTTTACAAACTCGATCGATCAGCTTCTTTAACGATCAGGGTTACGAATTCTACGACATAAACATCTGAACTAAACAACTATAACTGAACCCGATCAACTTATTTAACGATCAGGATTACGAATTCCACGACATAAACATTTNAAAAGAAGAGAAGAAGAGCATGCAAAGGTTGACTAAGAGAGAGAAATTAAGAAAGAAAGAGACATGGAAAGCATAGACAAGGGATACCCTACCCATCTCTCTCATTTCTATATATTTTAAATTAAACCAAAGTTTATAATTATATAATAAGCTTCTCGATCTTCAATATCGTTTCTACGGTTTTAAAATTTTCAATCTTCTCAACCCGTTAAGATAAATACGTAATCGATAGAGGTGTTCATGAGCTGAGTTGGGTCGAGTTAACACATTTTTCAGATCAAATCCAATTGTTCGAGTTAAAATATTTGCCACTCTTGTTTATTCTATCCGTTTACGAGAGAACCCTTCAAGGAAAAACCTAAAGATGACAATATCTGCTAGCGGTGGGCTTGGATCGTTACCGTCCCTCCCCAAATAAATCAAAAGCCAGTGTTTAATCAAACAACATATTCTATCACGATAGCAACAATAATCCTAGTTCTTGCCCTTCCCGAGTCTGTTTCGTCACATACGGTTCATATTGAATTATATTTGAAAATTAACAAATTTGAAAATAATTTACAATTGTGGGTCATTGTCTAAAGTTTTGTAGGGTCGGTTTTGCTACCCAAACCCTAAAACCGAAAATCTCTCTCGAATAAATCAAGCTTGATTAGCTCAATAAAAGACCGAGAGTCAAATAAAGGTGGATAGAAGCACATGCAACACATATAATGATATTAAGTACCTTATCCAACTCTAACCAACCCCATCAAATTTTATATTTTTTAGGTGTCATGCTTGACTTGAAATTCAACTCGTCAAACGTTTCAAAATCTCCGTTTCTTTTTCTTTTTCCCTTTTAGCACATGCTAGGGTTTCAGATTTAATTAGCATGTTCGGTATAATATCAGTTTTACAAACTCGATCGATCAGCTTCTTTAACGATCAGGGTTACGAATTCTACGACATAAACATCTGAACTAAACAACTATAACTGAACCCGATCAACTTATTTAACGATCAGGATTACGAATTCCACGACATAAACATTTGAACTAAACAACCCTAATTGAACCCGATCAACTTATTTAACGATCAGAGTTACGAATTCCACGACATAAACATCTTAACTAAATAACCCTAACTGAACCCGATTAACTTATTTAACGATTAGGGTTACGAATTCCACGACATAAACATCTGAACTAAACAACCATAACTGAACCCGATCAACTTATTTAACAATCAGGGTTACGAATTCCACGACATAAACATCTGAACTAAACAACCCTAATTGAACCCGATCAACTTATTTAACGATCACGGTTATGAATTCACGACATGAACATCTGAAATAAACAGTGGTAGCTCAACCCGATCCGAGTTTTTGGTGTTGTCTTTTAAATTGTTTGATTGAAAATGGTGTGTACTTGAGGTGGGACAATGGGTGGATAGACAAAAATGCAGAAAGAACATGAAGACAACTGGAAAATAAGAAGGGCATAATAATAAAATTTCCAGCACTTTTGATCTGAAAACTGATTTGATAGACTTGTGAGGACCCTTTTTTGCAATTAAAGCATAATTGCTTTAGACATCTTGTCCCCATCTTATTTAATTCCCGTTTACCAAGAAATATACGTCATTTATCGTTGAATTATGATATGAACTAAAGTTTTAAATATCGATCTCTCGAGGTGTGCATCTAACTCAGCAAAAGTACGTCATGGATCTTCTAAGCCGGTCCAAGTCCACTGTTAGCAGATATCGTCATCTTGAGCTTTCCTTTCTGGGTTTTCCCTCAAGATTTTTAAAACGTGTATGATACAGAGAAGTTTCCACACCCTTATAAAGAATACTTAGTTTTCCTCATCAACTGACATGGGATCTCACAATCTACTCCCTTCAAGACCCAACGTCTTCACTGGCACTCGTTTCTCTCTCCAATCGATGTGAAATCTCACAATTCACCCCTTTTGGGGCCCAACGTCTTTGCTAGCACTCGTTCCCCTCTCCAATTGATGTGGGATCTCACACCTCGTGTGACTCGAGCTTAATGTCAAGCTGTATTTCAACTCAAAGGAATAAGAATCATTGATCCCTTGTGTCTATTTCAACTCAAAGCTTAATATCAAGCTGTATTTCAACTAAAAGTTCGATTTTTATATCTGGGTCGGGATGTAATTTTTCAATTTCATTCTCTAGGCAGGTCGAACCCTAAAAATTCGGTATTGAAAGCTTTTCCCATGTTCATAATATCACGACGAAAAGCATCCTACTATTTAACTTTAACTGGAAACCTTCCCGTCGATATAAAAATTGAATCTTTCCGAGAATCGAAGACGGAATTCTTATCGTAAAAAAAAGATAAGGAAGAAATTTTTGTGGACGGAAATAAAAGTAAGTGTGTGATTGTGAGGAAGTAAATAATACAATAGGACCAGCAAGAAAAGCACAAACCCTAAGGCCAATGGTCCTCTCATCCTATAAAGAAAATGGCAGAGATTTGTTCCATGTAAAACTAATTGCTTCCAACACCACACGTTCATCGATTTCATTTAATATCTCGTCCTCGAAAAAAACGTTCGTCCACTGGATTCTATTCGGGTTAGTTCAGGTTGGTTCGAGTTGGTTCGGGTTGATTTATTTTTATTTATTAAGATCGTCGGGAATTAGAAAACCCCTGCATTACGGAAACGAGCTACCGTCCTTTATTGATTTCATTTATGATGTTCTGTCATAGAGGTGTAATTTTAGGTTACGTGTGATTCAGTAGCGTACGAGTTAGCTTCAAGCATACGACGTTACGGAGTAACGAAAATTCAGGTCGAAGATAATAAGTCAAAAATAAGAATATATTTAATAAAAAAAAATGGAAAATAGTAACAATCATTGGCTTAATTGGTGGGAATTGATCAACAACATCAATTTCCTCCACCGACTCTTTAAAACAAAAGGTTAAAATAAGTTTCTTTTCTTGTCTCTTTACATTATTGTACCTAAAATAAATAAATAAATAATAATAATAATAATAATAATAATAATAATACACCTTTTTTTTCTTCTCAAAATAGCAATTTTGGGGTTTTTTTTTAAAAAAAAAAAATCTAATAATATAAAAAAATTTATATTTATTAAATAAATATTCATAAATTTTATATTTTGTCTTAAAAAAAATTCTTAAATTTTAATTTTTTTAATAATATTCTTAATTTTTCGAAAATATTGTTATTATTAATTTTTGTTAGTTTAAGATGAAAGTCGTTAATATTTTATTTAAAAAATAGTTTAAAATTTTAAAAGTTTTATTAATATAGTTGAATTTTTTAAAAATTAAATTTTTTTTTTACCTGTTAATATATGAACGGAAATCGTCTATCGACACCTCATAGATTATTTTCTTTTTTAGAAAGTTCATTAGTATTTTTGAAACGTGATACTAACGGTAATATTATTTCTGAAGTTTTTTTTTTTAAAAAAAAATTAAGTATATTAATGAAATTTTTTAAAATTTAACGGTATTTTTCGAACGCTCTTAAAAGAAAATGTGTTTTTGAAAGTTTAAGGAATGATTTTAGTCTCAAACGAACAATAATGGTATTTTTGAATTTTTTTTTTAATGTTTGAAGATATTTTTATTANTAAAATTTAACGGTATTTTTCGAACGCTCTTAAAAGAAAATGTGTTTTTGAAAGTTTAAGGAATGATTTTAGTCTCAAACGAACAATAATGGTATTTTTGAATTTTTTTTTTAATGTTTGAAGATATTTTTATTAATTTAGCCTGGAGTATACGTAAAATGAAAGGTAGACAATGTCGTAAATTAACAGATATTCAATATGAACATAATTTAGAAGATAAGATGTTCAAATCTTTGATAATTCAGTAATATTATTATTACCTTAATCTCTCATAGGGTGTCCGAAGAAACCAATCCACCACTACGAGGAAAATCTCCGATGCTACTAAATATTTATATAAAAACACAAACCCTATTTTACACCGAGCTTAGCTCATTAGTCAAAATAGCTATCGTCTTTGTCTCGACACTAAAGGAACTAAATCGGGTAGTACTTACGAACACATTTTGAGCTACACCAGTTCTTTTTTTTTTAAGAAAAACGTTCGACACGTGATAAACGGTAGTTTAAAAAAAGAAAAACCCTCTAAAAGGGAAAAAATAATAATACTATGAATAAAAAAGAATTGAGGGATTTGTGCATTTGGGCGGTGGTGGGTTCATTTGAGAGCGGCGGTGAGTGAGCGGAAAACCACCTCTTCACAAGGAATAGTGAGGCCCATATGGTGGTGGAAGCCGAATTCCTCCTCCGCGAGGCGGAGGAGACACTGAAAATCAGGGTGAGTCAAGAGGGAAATGGGGACGACATATCGGCTCCGATGCTCGCCGACGTAGACGGCGAAATGTCCCTTGGGAACGCCGTCGTAGGCGGTGGTGGTAGCGGCGGCGTCTTGCTTCCGGCCTAAGCTGGAGCAGCGCTTGACAATGTGCTTGAGAGCGGCGGGCTTGGGAATCGGCATTGGGGGGAAATTTGGAAAGGGATTGGGAGTGGAAGGAGAGGTATTTATTGAGAGAGAGCACGGAAGTTGTACTGAGAGAGATGAGGAATGGTGGGAGCCATGGCCATGGGGTGCCGTCGCCATTGTTGGACCTCCAAATGACATATGGGGTCCCTCTGCTTTTGTGGCTCTGCTTTCTTCATCACTTTCTTCTCTCTTGATATTTAGGATTCTCGGTATTTGATGGTCCTAACATTTTCTTGTATATCCCGAGACATGACCATGTTACCTACTTGTTGCTTCCCAGAGTGAATTCTATTGTCACTTACTAACCCGAGTCATTTCAGCATGTTTTGTATTGAGCTAAACCTACTTAATTTTAGAGTTCTTATGATTGAGATGCGTGGTATTAGTGGAGGTGGTAACCTCAATTCTTTTAAGTTTTTTTTTTTAAGGATTATATCTGTGAGATCTCACATCGGTTGGAGATGAGAACGGAATATCTTTTATTAGACGGGTTTTAAAAACCTTGAAGGGAAGCACAATGAAGACAATATTTGTTACCGGTGGGTTTGGTCCGTCACAAATGGTATTAGAGCTAGACACTGAACGATATGCCTGTGAGGAGACTGAGCCCTGAAAGGGGTGGATACGAGGTAGTGTGCCAATGAGGACACTGGGTCTCGAAGGGGGTGGATTGTGAGATAACACATGGATTGGAGAGAGGGAACGGAGAGGGAAACACAAAAGAGAAAGCTTAAATAGGATAATATCTGCCTGTAAGAGAAAACCCAAGTAGGACAGTGGGTCCTAAACGGAGTGGATTGTGAGATCTTACATCAATTGAAGAGGGGAACGAATTGGAAATCTCTCCTCGAGGGAAACACAAAAGAGAAAGCCCAAATAGAACAGTATGGGGTAACGTAGAAAAGCTCAAATAGGACAATATCTAGAATCTCTCGACCATTTAGTAGACGAGCTTATGGGTGACTGTTAAATTACTTTTTTGTCCCTCTTTTTAATTTTTAAATTTTTTAATTATTAAACAATTAATAGGTCTAAAAATGAACAATCCCATCAAATTAATTAAGGAATTAGTTGGAGTATTAATCTTCCAAAAGAAAATGTCAACAAATTAATTATTATATTATTTTTTAATTATTTATAAAAAATAAAAATTTAGGGTTTGAAAAATCAAATTGGGCGATTTATTGAAGAGGTGGGGTTTATGGGAGAACCTTCCAACTTTCTAAGGCGAAATTTCAGGCTAAATAGATTATCTCTTTATTATTAATATTATTTTATTTTATTTTATTTTATTTTATTTTATTTTTTGTGTGATAAAGACAAATATATCCTTCCATTCTTTTTTCTCTTTTCCTTTTCATATTCTCATTTATTCATTTTCCCCCATGTTACCTAATTATTCCATTTCAATTATTCCTTGTAAATAAAATAAAATAATAACAATTTTATCATTAATATTATATTAAAAAAATAAAAAATTATTATCGTCTGTCACGGTCCTACATTTTTTTTACCGTGCGGCGTCGTGATCTTGACACGCTCACGACTAGCCTTGAGGGGAATTATGCCCCATGTATATTTTTCGCCCCGGCTTTGTGGCTTCGTCTGACCTTAGGCGAGACTTGTCTTTGCCAATCGAACATCGCTTGTGCGGAATCCAAGCTTGTTCAACCACACACGCCACCTGCGCATGCATGTTCAATCGTCTATGACTAATTCGACTTGCCTCTACGCTAGGCCAAGTCATCGGCTCGACCTTGACTTTGCTCGGGCCAAGGTCTCGCAATACAACAAACATTTTATAGATTATTTACAAACGTTTTAATGTTACTCTAGAAAGTTCACTAGTATTTTTGAAACATGATATTAATAATAAATGTATTTTTAATTTTTTTAAAAAATAATTTAAAAGTGTTTTTGAAGTTCTTATCAAAAGTTTAAGGTATTTTTTATATTATTTCGAGAGTTCAAGGGTATTTTTGAATCAAAGTATTCACGGTTTCTATCCAGAACTAACGATAATGATTTTTTGAAAGTTTCGAAGCACTTTCGAGTGTGCTTGGAATCTTTTGAAAAAACTTGTCGATTCTTCTGTGAAAGTGGAACTCCAGCCCGAACAGGGGAGGCGAGAACATTATTGGCCGTTGGAATCAAATAACAGTTACATCCACAACTCATTAGCAGGACCTCAAAGAGCCCGTGACTGCCCAAATAAGAAAAGACCCTGACTCTCGAGATTAACGGAGAAGGAAGGTCACAAACAACTTTTCTGTGGAAAAAAGGAGTATTTTTGAGAAAAAAATTATGAGATCTCACGTCAGTTCAAGAGTGGAACGAAATACTCTTTATAAGGGTATAGAAACCGCTCCCTAGAAGCGTTTTATAACCGTGAGGTTCACGGTAATACGTAACGAGTCAAAGCGAATATCTGCTAGCGGTGGACTTGGACGGTTACATTTCATCTCCTTTCGAGAACAGCTTATTGTCGGTACGGGCTAAGTTTGATGCAAACAGACCAAAAGTATTATTTTCCAACACTGGAAAATTAATGTCCTATTTTTAGAATGGCATTAAAAGCTGCAATTATTAAAATTTAAAATTTAATCATAACGTGACAATAAATAGGAGAAATATAGAACAAATTAATTAATATATAGTTTTTAAATTTGTCAGTCTAAAAGAAAACAACTTCACACCAAATATTGTCAGCAAACAGTATTTTGTATTAATGTTTTCTGTTGTAAAATGTGACAAAATGATGGAATCAATTAATGAATAATGTTTGATAAAACATTAATGAACCAAAATTAACCAAGTCATCGATCCCAGCTCATAGTTCGATCGATGTGTGACGTGTTTGAAATCTCGCCTCTCGTTTAAATTGTAATATTTTAAAATAGACGTTGTATAATTAGCGAGTGAAATTTTTAGAAAGTTTTCTTCTCGAATCAGATAGAAATATGTCAAACCGAGTTCTTTAGGTTTCTGAAGGAGAAGCTCGGAAGAGAAAGCCTAAAGAGAACAATATTTGCTTGTAGTGGGCAACCAGACATTGGACGGTGTGTCAGTGAGGACGCTGGCCCCAAGAGGGTAGATTATGAGATCCCATAACGAAATATTATTTATACGGGTGTGGAAACCTCTCCCTAGTAGACACGTTTTAAAATTCTAAGGTGAACGGGGGCCAAAGCAGACAATGTCTGCTAGTAGTGGGCTTGAGTTGTTACTAATGGTATAGAGTCAGACATCGGGTGGTGTGCTAGCGAGGATGTTGGGCCCTTAAGGGGGGTGGATTATGAGATCCCACAACGAAATATTATTTATACGGGTGTGGAAACCTTTTCCCAGTAGACGCGTTTTAAAATCGTGAGGCTGACAGTGATACGTAACAGTCAAAGCCAGTGGGCTTGGGTTGTTACTCATGGTATCAGAGCTAGACATCGGGCAGTGTGCCAGTAAGAGCGCTAGGTCCCCAAGGGAGTGAATTATGAAATCCCACATCGGTTGGAGAGGAAATTGGGCCCTAACGGGTAGATTGTGAGGTCTCGCATCCGCTGAAGAGAGAAATGAAATATTTCTTATAAAAGTGTAGACGCATTTTAAAATCGTGAGGCTGACAGAAATACGTAACGGGCTAAAACAGACAATATCTGTTAGCGGTGGCCTTGAGTTGTTATAGGTCTTATCTAACTCGACCATAATTTATTTAGTACCCGAGCTCAAATTCACCCGCAACAAACTTTTTAACTTTACCTGGTGATCCAAATTTTTCGATTTTTCAAAAATTCAACCTAACCCAATTTTTATGGTTTGAGTTGGGTAATCTAAGTTGTCGAGTTCTCGAGTCATATGAACACCCCAACCAATTAAAAAAAATCGAAAATTATCTCGAGCTACCCAAATCAGATAATATGTAAAAATGAAAATAAAAAAGAAACCATTGGAAGGAAACACGAACTTCTTAACCCAGATTAAACGACTCCACGAGCTAAACAACGTCACTCGACACTCCATACCTTCCCTTATAAATCATGCCCGAACAAAATAATCTCGAATGAAAAATACTTTCGAGCTGTCTCGTAATAAATATATGAAATAATACACCGAATATACGTTAAAAACTTTATATTAAATTTCTTAATAAGATCTAATCTAATTCATATTTGATTGAAATCATTAGTTTTAGCTGTTTAAATTTGGTAGGATTCACATAAATTATTAATATTTATCCACATAAATGTCACCTCCCTCTCTATAATGTAGCTCTTCATAAAATAAAATAAAATAAAAATAAAAATTAGGGCTAGCTGGCACAATTATTTCAATAAATGGAGGGGTTCCTTTATAGTACATTATGTTGGTATTAATGTGTCTATTTTAAGTTTTTAATTAAAAGCTATGTGTATGCAAATATTCATGACGTATAAAATGTACGATAGATACGAGATTCAAAGTACGAAATGCTCGGGTTTTGTTTCGGTTCTAGGTGAGCTACCTGAATGTTTCAGTTTGCCACCCTGTTATGGAACAAGCAGTCTGGTCTACGTCATCTAAACAACGATAACGTTCGATCTCGAGGAAATGGGTATATCCCGAAGTTTTTTTTGTTTTTGTTTTTTTTTAATGTATTCTTTATATTCTCTCGATCCCTAATGAATTTAGATGTTAACAAAGGAAATGATAGATCGAACGGATTTTTTTTTAAATATATAATTTGAAACAAAGTTGATCACGTTTAAAAGGGTTTCATAATTGAGTAATATTATGAGATCCCACGTTAGTTGAAGAAGGGAACGAAACATTCTTTATAAGAGTGCGGAAATCTCTCCCTAGCAGACCTGTTTTAAAACTGTGAGGTTGACTAGGATATGTAACGGGCCAAAGCAGACAATACCAGCGGTGGGTGGACGGTTAATTCTTTATAAGAGTGCGGAAATCTCTCCCTAGCAGACCTGTTTTAAAACTGTGAGGTTGACTAGGATATGTAACGGGCCAAAGCAGACAATACCAGCGGTGGGTGGACGGTTACAAATATCCTTTTTCTTACACTGAACGAAACATTCTTTATAAGAGTGCGGAAATCTCTCCCTAGCAGACCTGTTTTTGGACGGTTACAAATATCCTTTTTCTTACACTCTGTTCAAGAAAGTCATCAGTTATGAATTGACAACGAGCGTCAATATCTGCTAGCGGTGAGCGGGCTGTTACAAATATCCTTTTTCTTACACTCTGTTCAAGAAAGTCNTGGACGGTTACAAATATCCTTTTTCTTACACTCTGTTCAAGAAAGTCATCAGTTATGAATTGACAACGAGCGTCAATATCTGCTAGCGGTGAGCGGGCTGTTACAAATATCCTTTTTCTTACACTCTGTTCAAGAAAGTCATTAGTTATGAATTGACGAGCGTCAATATCTGCTAGCTGTGAGTGACCTGTTACAAATATCCTTTTTCTTACACTCTGTTCAAGAAAGTCATTAGTTATGAATTGACGAAGAGCGTCAATATCTGCTAGCAGCGAGCGGGCTGTTACAAATATCCTTTTTCTTACACTCTGTTCAAGAGAGTTGTTAGTTATGAATCGACGACGAGCGTCAATCTTGAATTAAAAGTCGAACCAATTATAAATGATTAACGTCACGTCATCAAATTATATAATATAGTAAACCCGTGAATGAAATCGATAGATTGCAATATATATATATATATATATATATATATAACATATTATAAGGACATATTGAAATGGGCAAAGGAAAATATGTCTGTAAAAGATCTTTGGTGGGTTCTAAATCCATAAAAACCAGTGAAAAAATTTCCCCACACTCATAATCAAACTTTCTCTAAACAAAAAGCTTTGTCAAAAAAGGATTCCCACATGGTCATGCTGAATTTTGAGCCACAAAATCGAACAATTATAACCGAACACGGAGCTCGTTTTCAAAATGGTACGTACAAAAATGATACACATCGTCCTTGTCCTCGTCCCCGTCCCCGTCCCCACCCCCGCCTTTGCTCGGGTGGCTCCATTTACAGCAAAACTTTGAAAGTTACATCTTTCTCTCCCCAAGTCCCCCATGTTCTATGGCTCACATTCTCTTATCTAAAAAAAAAAAAAGCGAAAAAAAAAACCCCCCGCTTTTGTAGTTTTGTGTTTGTTCGTAATTGATAGGGCAAATGTACTCTTGTTTTTGTGTTTTTATCGAGTGTCCGTTATTAGGTTAGGTCAGGTTGAGACATTTTCCAGACTCAACCCAGTTGATGAACCCGACTGTAAATTTGTTTGATCGAGTTTTTTGGGTCATCTTTATTACTATTGTTATTACATTCTCATGAACAAGATCTGAACGACGCTCTCGAGAGAAGTAGAAACTGATCGACTTTGGTCATAAAAAGGTTAAACAATACAATCACGACTAGATATCTCTTTTCTTGGTGTATAATTATATGTAGAGTGAAAGATTTGAATCCCGATCCGTTGATTAGCGTTGTAAGGTGACCCGGTATTTATTCGAATAAAATCGGTGGTTGAGATAGAGGGGCAATGGAGATTAAATTTTGCTTCTTTAGGGTTTGATGTTGACAACACTTTTGTTTGGCACATGAAGCCCACGTTAGCCTCTTCCTCTCCTTATTTATTGTAAAGACAACTCTATAAACTTATTCACATTTATGTCCCATCTATCTATATATATATATATATGTATGTATATATATATATATCGAAATATCTATAATTATAAATTTTTAAAATTTTGTAACGATATCAAATACATGACATGACTGTTATAAGTGTGGAAACGTTCATTTAAAATAATTTTAAACGATGTCATAAAAATTTAATGTAATAGGTACACGAGCACGTTCTGTAAGTATATATGGTAAATATTTTTTGATATAATAGAAAATTTTGAATATTTATAACGTGGACGGATTTTTTTTAATAAATATTTTTACTATGTTTTTTTTGTTAAAATTAGTGTGGATAGATCTCGTAAAATTCAAATATCTGTAGTTCAGTCTGATGAAATTAAAATTTTACGATGTTCGATGTTGGTTAAAAGGTAAAAAAAAATTCCCGAGAAATCTATTCTTAACCCTAATGATGAAAATTCGAGTTTTTTTTTTTCAATATTTTCATGATTTTGTGAGGTAATGATGGAATTTAGATTCTCTTTTCGGGAGAGAATTTAGTCTTATTGATTAGACATTAGATTTTTGTCACCAACGTTATCATGTTTTACTGCAAAGTATAATAATTTTTATTTTTTTTATCATAAAAAAAAATTAAATTATAAATTTAGTCTATAAATTTTTTAAAAGTTACTGAAGTTTTAATAACTTTTAGGGTTTCGTCGGAGAGAAAAACGAAACATTATTTATAAGGTGTGGAAACCTCTCCCTAACAGACGTGTTTTAAAACTTTGAGGGGAACGAAGAATTACTTATGAGGGTGTGGTGATGTCTCCCTAACGGACGTGTTTATGGCTTAGGGTTTAGAAGGGAAGCTGAAAGAGGATAATATCTGCTAGCGGTGAACGTGAACCGTTACACTATCAATAATTTTTTTAAAAAAATGTTGAATAGATTAACGAGATACTGAACCTAAATTGAAAATTTTAGAAACGTATATATTGGACACAAAATATATGTTTTAAAGACGTTTTAGAAACTTTTCAAAGTTCAAGAACCTATTTAACGCGTTTTATAGTTTAGAAACCGAGTAGATTTAAATTTAAAAGTTCAGGGACTAAACTTGTAAATTCATATACCGAATCGTGTTATAATTTTACTAAAAATCGTTCAATCTAGTTCAATCTGATATGAGCAATCATCGGCCGATTTTTTCCGAGGTGGCTCGAGAGGAAAAACCGAACGAAAAATGATAGGTGGAGAAAGGCAAGCTATTTCATAGACTTTGAAAACCCTAAATTGACATTCATAAATTAACCCAGATTCGAACCCTAATTAATGGAAGGATTGAACTAGACAACCCATTTGTCGGGCCTCAACACGAGAAACCGATACCTGTATAGAGTTAAATCTCGACATGTCTGTAATATCATAGAAAATTTAATAAAATATAATATAATATACATACAAAATATCAGTAATGTGCACGTAAACTTTAGTAATTTAAAAATGTAACAATTATTATGGAAAGCTTACCTATTTAGATCGATAATGTGACACTCGAGTTAACGAGAGATACATGAATGAACCGAGACGACATCCAAACGAGAGAGATTCTAGAGATAGAATGATTAAGAAATACTTAAAATAATTGAAAGTCATTACCTATATCAACAAGGTGTCGTTTCTTCTCGATGGACAATATGGTTAGCTCTAAGGTGAAGCTCGTACGTCTCGGTTCGGAAATATGGAGTTAAAGGAACCATAGGCCATGGCAATTGGGCCAATGGCATTAATTTGAAAATGCAAAAGCTTGGGCCTTGTATCATAGCTCAACTCACAATGGCACAAACCCACTAATGGTCGAGAAATATTCCTAGTGTCACGATCATGCTTGTTTAGGGCGTTCTATCAAACTCTTTTACTATTATATTGTATGTGTGAGGTTCATTGAAATAACGTCGGTTAGACATGAATCGTCTCAAAATGTACTGTACGAGACTGTACGGGACCAAGTAGTCATTAAAGCTTCCTAACCGAGTATTATAATCACTTCGGCCTGTAACTTCTGTAATATTTTCTTTCAACTTGTTTTCAACGATTTTTCTCACGTCTTATAAAACATTTTCTCTCAAAACATAGTTCGAGGTTCGACCATACAATCGAATTGTCCACGAAATACGATGTTTACAAAATGCCGCACAATTGTTGGATCATCGGCTAAACGAGAGTGATTATGATACAAAACACTAAAATGAACTTCAGACCAAATTTCGATAAAACCCTAAATGATTTGGAATTAAAAAAAGGTAAAATATACCGATCTAAGAGAGAAATAGCGTATGATCAGAAGAACGAAGAAGAACGAAGAAGAACGAATCATTGAGTGATTTTAATTATTGCTCAAATTTTCAGCAAGTCTACAACTTCCCTTTCGCAAATCGACCTTCAAGAGGACGAGGGAAGGAAACGGATCGAATTTCTACTATACAAAATTGTTGATTCTCATTCTATCTATGAATGGCTGTTTCAGTTTCTCGTCTTCAACAATTAGCCGCCAATCGAGAAGTGACTTCGAAGAACACATCTTCGTTGCAAGGGATCGTCAAGCCTCCCATCGGATGATCGAATCCGAACTCTTCTTCGGCTTTACTCAACAAATCTTGAAACGACGGATGCTTCAAGTAAGAAATCGGAATCACATGTCGTCTCTTTTGGGTCTCTCCGACGTAGACGGCGAAAAACCCCTTCGGAACAGTCGATGACGATTTTCTAGGGCTGTTTATCAAGCGGAATCCCATGGTATGTATCTCGAGAATTTTGATTTCGTGGATTGTTTTGATTTTCGGCTTCGGAGGGCGATTTTTGAACTCTGAAGGAAGATCTGGTTGGTTTGTTTTTGTGATTCAGGAAATAGAATTAGTATGTGTATATATAGGTTAGAATTATAATGATCTTTTGAGCGGTGAAGAGGCAATGGAGTTGGGAAATGGATTATGAAATGCACATGGAATTGTCTTCCAACTTGCAGCTAAGATTTGGGACTGCAAACATCACAGTGTTCATTAGGTGACAAACATTTGTGTCCTACAAACATCAGAAATTAGCGAGTAGAGAGCTGCCTAAAGATTGGAAATGGACAGTTTGATACCTGGTCCTTGGGTAAAAGACATGGTCGGTCCACCGGTCTTCGGTGGTATACTCAAGCCCACCACTAGTAGATATTGTCCTCTTTGAGCATTCCCTTCTGGACTTCCCCTTAAGGTTTTAAAACGTGTCTACTAGGAAGAGATTTCCATACCTTTATAAGAAATGTTTCGCAATCCACCCACCTTAGGAACCCAAACGTCCTCGCTGGCTCACCGCTTGATGTTTGACTTTGATACTATTTGTAACAGCCCAAACCCTCCACTAGCAGATATTGTCCTCTTTGGACTTTCCCTTTTGGGCTTCCCTTCAAGGTTTTAAAACGTGTCTACTAGGGAGAGGTTTCCACACTCTTACAAGGAATGTGTTCCCCTCTACAACCGATGTGGGATCTCACATGTGGAGAGTTTGGTATGGATGTAAACTGGAAGGATAGGCAGAGAAAAAACTAAGGCAAAATGTGCTGTCTAATTTGACAAGAGAGGAGAAGAAGGGAGTGGATTTGGGTCATTCAGCAATTAATAGGGGGAGGATAATCCATGGAAACAAAAAGAGGAAGAGATTAGGTTAGGTTTTCCCGTGAAGTCATTACAAGACAATGAAATATAAGCCACTACTTTCTGGTGGTTCTAACTTGACTGTGTCTGAATTGCAAGGATTTTTTACAATTCCATGGCAGGACTCTCAAAAGGGATGGTTTTGCTGATGTCAGAATCTCATGAGAATTGTGGAAAGCTCTACCTGGCAAAAGGGAAAGAGGTTAGTTTTCTTTTCTTGTAGACTTTAATGGATGCATGTGTAGTCAATGAGGCCATTTTCTTTTCCTTCCATTTGGTATTTGTCTTCTGGTTAGGTTAGTTTCCTGGTCATGAATGAAAGGCTCTGTTATGCTTTGAATTAGGAACTGTTGAACTTAGTTTTTGGCTGATGTTCGTGTCTGATCATTGTAGAAAGGGCTTTGGTCATGGATTAAAAGTAGAGGTTTTTGTTAGTGTAGGATTGTCTGAGTAAGAACACCTACTTTTCTTGCTTTCATTCAACTATATTGTACCATACAAACAGGGAGTTGTATGAAATAATGAATGAAAGATAGAGGGGGTTGGGGATGCACAAGGAAAAAAGGAAAAGATATTGGATATGTTGCAAGTCTGAATTACCTTGCTATTTTTCGTATTAAATTTTTTGGGTACATATGCAGACTATAGTCTAGATCTGTAGATACTAGGTAACAATACATTTAAATACATCCTAATAATAAAGATAAATTAACGGGATTACACAAATATCTCCTAACTTAAGGCTAATTCTTCGACACTCCCCTCGAGCTGAGAACTAGATATCATTCATTTTCAGTTTGGATACTAACTCGATTAAGTAGTAAGCTGGTAAGTCTTTTTGTTTGCACAATTTATTGGTTGAAGCCATGAGAGTACATAACTCACGCATACTATCCTCTTGGAGCATTTCCATGGGCATTACCTGTCTCTCTCGTGCTCACTCCTCTTGGAGTACTTCCACTGACATTACTTGCCTCTCTCGTGCTCACTTCTCTTGGAGCACTTCCTCAGGCGTTGCTGGCTTTTCTTGTGCCTCTTTGAGCACTTCCACTGGCACTACTTGCTTCTCTCGTGCTCACTCCTCTTGGAGAACTACTTGACGTTTGGAAAAACTCCATCGCTTGCAATTGTGACTCCTTGAAGCAATTTTTTGAGCTCCTGATTGTTCCCCACGACTAGAGGAACATGTCTAGGGTTTATCCTCTTTTTCTTGTCATCACACACTTCATTCTTGACCAATTCTATCTTAAGGTACCATCCAATTCATCCATCGGGGAATTGGGCATTGACGAATTTGGAATCTTAGTTCTTTCCCCTCATTTTCTTCCTTTGGTGCCCTTGGTACCCTCTATTATTGAATACTTCAAATCTGAATCCACTTGAGATTTATCTAACATCATGGTGAAATAATCAAGAGGAAAGGTGAGTCTTGGTCACAGTAAATGATCGGCAACTACGAAGGCTTCATCGACAAGTGGACATCAAATTTAAAATTTAATCGGCTATGAAGGCTCTGACACCATGTTGCAAGTCTAATATGTACTATGGAAACCTAAAGAATCAAGTTCTCCCACATAAAAATAAAAAATAAAAAAAAAAGCTTACCATCTGCATTGTGTACTTTTTTAATCCTATTTTTTTACTGCACTATCTATTTCTAGATATCAATCTCTTTGGTTGTGAGTTATTCAAACTCTGAGTGAGACTGAGAAAAGTTTCTTCACTGCAGGGAACTGTGATGTCACCCATTGGATGATCATATTCAAATTATTCTTCTTCCTGACTTGACAAATCTTGAAATGAAGGTTGATTCAAGTGGGATAACCCCAATTCCTGCCTGAAAGGATCATAAAAGTTTGGAAAATTCTTTTGATAATTGAAATTTGGAAGCTCCTGTTTTGTTAATGCTAGATTGCAGGGGGATATACGTTCATTGTGTATGAACAAAAGTATATATTATGCATGTTAAATGGAGAGATCTTTGATACTTGACCCTTTTTAATTAGTTTTAGTAGCAATAGCCTGAAAGGGGTAGCCCAGTGTCCGAATTTTTTGGCGAGTTCAATAAGGATGATGCCCGATGTCTCCGAAGTTTGTGCCTTCTTCCTACGCGAATAAAGTTATATGTTGCTTAAGCCATTGTGTTACATTTTGCTGGCATGCCATATAACATTGTTTTCAATCTTGCTTTCGAACCCTCTTTCAAAATCTCACTGCCCCTTTTTTCTATTTTTTTTTTTTCTCGATAAGGGTCAGAGGCTTGAACATATGTTGCCCGACCGCAGGCGACGTGAATATAAATTAGCTTGACTCACTTGGTGTTGGAAAGTAAGTGCCACATAATCACAAAGTCCGCTATCAAGAAAAGTGTGATCGTGACAAGGGCACAAACGTTAAAAAAAAATGATATCATCCATTATGAACTGTACAACAGTTCCAATTCAAAGAATCAAGCTCTTCCACTCAAAAAATGTTAGTCTACATTCTGTCCTATTCTAATCCTTTTTCTGTACTATCTAGTTTGTGAACAACCCTTATGGTTCATGAGTTCTTCAGCTTTGTGTGAGACTGAGAAAAGTTTCTTCACTGCAAGGAATTGTGATACCACCCATTGGATGATCATATCCAAATTCTTCCTCAGCTTGACTCAATAACTCTTGAAATGAAGGTTGGTTCAAGCAAGATAGCGGAATGACAAAACGCTTCTTTTGTACCTCACCAACATAAACTGTGAAGTATCCCTTCGGAACATCGACTGCCTTTGGCGATGCTTCATTTCCAGTCGATGAAGATCGCCGAAAACTTTGTTTAGCATGAACAATGCTAGGCAAGCGGAAACCCATGGTATGAGACCTTGAAAGGAATCGAAAAGTTGGAAAGTCGAGGTGATTGTGAGCTCAATTTTTTGATGTTTATATAGATGAAAGATGAGAGATATTAGCTTATTACCTATCACATGGATGTGTCTTCACAGCCATTATGATGATTTTGTGTTCATGTGAAACATTATGGCCTACCGTTGTCTCTTGATGACAACCACCAAGTGAGTTGAAAAAATCTCTATCACTTTAATAGCATCATGGACATGTTAGAGGCATTGAAGAGCCTTTGTTGTCCTTCTGGTGCGACAGTTCTGTTTGCATTAAATAGCTATGTCGTATAGTTTGCTTCAGGTAGAAAGATTCCAGCTAAGGAACTTTGTTGGTTGTTGATGTTAGCAGAGAATTTATAAAATTCTCAAGGTTCACAGTACAGGATAGAAATAGAAGATAGATCTCACTGTTGGCATGTTCTTGGATGTAAAGAAACAAGCATTCATAACAAAGACAATTGAATAGATGCCATAACTTTGTAACTTGAGTGCCTATATGTGAATTTTTATTTGGATATCCTCGTGTCATGATCTTTGGTTGGGGCAGAGTGTCACAATCGCAATGTTCTTGGTAGTGGATTCGTGATTGTGTGGCACCCACCTTCAGTATGAGTAAGTTAAGTCAATTTGGAATCGTGCTGCCTACGGCTGGGCGACGTATGCTCAAGCCTCTAGCCTCATTTTGAGAAAAAGGTTTTAGAAAACCGGGGCTGAGAAATTTTTTAAAGAGTTTGAAAGCAAGATTTGAAAGAAAGTTTGAAAGCAAGATTTGAAAGAAAGTTTGAAAGCAATATTATAGGCTATAAGCGAGAAAGACAACACAACTTAGATAGCATAGAGTAGGAAGAATTGGCGACTAATCGCATTCCCTTAAAAGCGATTGTGCGGAACTCATTCTCAGCACTAAGTGAGTCAAGCCAATTCGGAATCGCGTCGCCTACGACCGAGAGACGTATATTCAAGCCTCTAGCCCCATTTTGAGAAGAAAGTTTTAGAGAACAGGAGCAGAAAGATTTTTGAAAGAGAGTTAGACACCAAGATTTGAAAGAAAGTTTTAGCACCAAGATGCTTTCCACTTTTAGTTTCATTCATATATCAATAATCACAACGAATTGTGAATCAATTCTAATAGTTGACATTGAACCAAAGTAGCTGGTTCGATTGAAACATTTCTTATAAGGGTGTGGAAACCTCTCCTTAACTGATGCATTTTAAAACTTTGAGAAAAAACCCAGAAGAGTAAGTCCAAAAAGGACAATACCTGCTAGCGATGAGTTTGGGCTGTTACAAATGGTATCAAAACTAGACACAGGGCGGTGTGCCAGTGAGGACGCAGGGCTCCTATGAGGGGTGGATTGTGAGATCCCACATCGATTGGAGAGGGAACAAAACATTCTTTATAAGAGTGTGGAAACCTCTCCTTAACAGACGCATTTTAAAACTTTGAGAGGAAGCCCATAAGAGTAGGCCAAAGAGGACAATATCTGCTAACGATGGGTTTGAGCTGTGTTACAAATGGTATCAAAGCCGGACACAGGACGGTGTGCCAGCGAGGACGCTGGGCTCCTATAGGGGGTGGATTGTGAGATCCCACATCGGTTGGAGAGGGAACAAAACATTCCTTAAAAGGTGTGGAAACCTCTCCCTAACATACGCGTTTTAAAGTCTTTAGGGGAAGCCTAAAAGGGAAAGTCCAAAGAGTACAATATCTGCTAGCAGTGGGTTCGGACGGTTACATTCTACCTTGGTACTATCCCTTTTTTTCCTCCTCCTACATAGATTACAATATTTCCTGTCGTCCGAGAAAGATTCAGCAGAATTTGAAGCTACTTGACCCAAAGTATGCTTGAAATGCATTACACAAGGTAGCCTAGTAGCCATATCTTGACTCTCTTGATCTTGAATTCTGCATAAGAAGACTTAAGCTTCACAAAAAATGTTAGATATGAACATAGAATCATATAATATGTGTATAAATAGATGATCAATAACAGTCAAGAGTCTACAAACTCTGCTACTGTGGGTGCCACTGCAGGATGAACAGTGAGAACATAACATATTATCCACAGCCATTCCAAACTTAACATCCTAAAAAGGGACCCACTTTCAAATAAAGCTAGGGAAAAATAGTTGCATTCTATGTTATTCATTTATGGATAGCACATGCTTCTGTTTTCTGATATATCAATAGTATGGTACTTATTACTTGTTGAACAACCCTACATGGATCCCACTAAAGCTATTGGGTGCTATGAATCGAAGTGCATAATCTAAAATAAGCTATATAAGTTCATCGTTGGCAAATATTGTCCCCTTTGACTCAGTACGTATCATTGTTAGCCTCACAGTTATAAAATGTATCGACTAAGAGATGTTTCCACACCCTTATAAGGAATGCTTTGTTTCTCTCTTTGACCCATGTAAGATCTCACAATCCACTCCCTTGGGGCCCAATGTCCTTGCTGGCATACTGCCCGGTGTCTGGTTTTGATACCATTTGTAACAGCCCAAGCTCATCGTTAGCTAGTAGATATTGTCCGCTTTGGCCCGTTACGTATAGTCGTCAGCCTCACGGTTTGAAAATGCATCTGCTAGGAAGAGGTTTCCACACTCTTATAAGAAATGCTTTGTTCACCTCTCCAATCGATGTGGAAACCTCTCCCTAGCAAACGCATTTTAAAATCGTGAAACTGACGACAATACGTAACGGGTCAAACCGGACAATATCTGCTAGCAGTGAGCTTGAACGGTTACAATCCACTACTATCCAGAATGAACATCCTAAAAAGGATCCCACTTTCAGATGAAGATAGGGAAATATGGTGGCCATCTGTTACTGCCAAATGAACAGCACAGCCAAATGAATAGCACATGTTTCTGTTTCCTGACTTAACAAATCTGTGGTAGATTTATGAGTAATAAGCTCAGTCCAGCTTTTTTATTAGACATTATCAGTACTTTGATAGTCATAATAATTAGGCTCCTTCTGAGATATTGAGCAAACCATCTTAAAAGTTTTGCACTATAGGATAGATCATTAAGAGAGCTATGAACGGTGTAGAACAATTTCAATTCAAAGAATCAAGTTCTCTCATTCCAAAAAGTATATACAGTTTAATCATTTGTCTCTACAATCTAATTCTAGATACTAATCTCTCTTGTTCATGAGTCATTCAAACTCCGAGTGAGTTCGAGGAAATCGTCTTCACTGCAAGGAATTGTAATGCCACCCATTGGATGATTATATCCAAATTCTTCCTCTGCTTGACTCAACAAATCTTGGAAAGAAGGCTGGTTCAAGTAAGATAGTGGAATGACAAAACGCTTCTTTTGTGCTTCACCAACATAAACTGTAAAGTAGCCCTTTGGAACATCGACAGCCTTTGGAGATGCTCCGTTCCCTGTCGATGAAGATCGCTGAAGACTTTGCTTAGTACTAACAATTCTAGGCAGACGGAAACCCATGTTTCAAATATGCTCCAAAAATAACTTGGAAATTTCTTTTGGGAATTGGAATATGGAGAGACTCTTGTTGGCTGTTGGCTGTTGGCTGTGAACCCAAATGGCATAACCTTTATATAGATGAGAGCTTAGGTCAATCAAAGGTAGAGATTGGAGATAAGGAAGGAAGATGAGATTCAATGGTGAAGAGGCATTAGCTTATGACCTATCACATGGGTGTGTCTTCCCAGCCTTATACAGAAACATCATGGCCTACTTTTGTCTCCCAAAAACAACTGGAGAAGTGAGCTCAACAAATCTCTAAAATTTTAATAGGATAATGGACATATCAGAGGCACTCAAGGCCCTTGTTGTCCTTCTTGTGAAACAAACTTTTAAGTGTATTTAATACCTCTGTCTATTACATTCCACTCCACTTCAATGGGAACGATTCCAGCTAAGAGAAGTTTGTTGGTTATAAGGGTGTGGAAACCTCTCCCTAGTAGACGCGTTTAAAAATCGTAAGACTGATGACGATACGTAAGGGCCAAAGTAGTGACTTCGGGCTAGTACAAATGGAATGGTATCAGAGGTAGACACCGGACGGTGTGCCAACGAGGACGCCCCTAAAGAGGGAGGATTGTGAGGTCCCACATTAGTTGAAGAGGGAAACGAAACATTCCATGTAAGGGTGCGGAAACCTCTCCCTAGTAGACGCGTTTTAAAACTGTTAGGCTGATGGTGATACGTGATGGGCCAAAGCGAACAATATCTGCTAGCTACATGAATATTGTGTACANGGTGTAGAACAATTTCAATTCAAAGAATCAAGTTCTCTCATTCCAAAAAGTATATACAGTTTAATCATTTGTCTCTACAATCTAATTCTAGATACTAATCTCTCTTGTTCATGAGTCATTCAAACTCCGAGTGAGTTCGAGGAAATCGTCTTCACTGCAAGGAATTGTAATGCCACCCATTGGATGATTATATCCAAATTCTTCCTCTGCTTGACTCAACAAATCTTGGAAAGAAGGCTGGTTCAAGTAAGATAGTGGAATGACAAAACGCTTCTTTTGTGCTTCACCAACATAAACTGTAAAGTAGCCCTTTGGAACATCGACAGCCTTTGGAGATGCTCCGTTCCCTGTCGATGAAGATCGCTGAAGACTTTGCTTAGTACTAACAATTCTAGGCAGACGGAAACCCATGTTTCAAATATGCTCCAAAAATAACTTGGAAATTTCTTTTGGGAATTGGAATATGGAGAGACTCTTGTTGGCTGTTGGCTGTTGGCTGTGAACCCAAATGGCATAACCTTTATATAGATGAGAGCTTAGGTCAATCAAAGGTAGAGATTGGAGATAAGGAAGGAAGATGAGATTCAATGGTGAAGAGGCATTAGCTTATGACCTATCACATGGGTGTGTCTTCCCAGCCTTATACAGAAACATCATGGCCTACTTTTGTCTCCCAAAAACAACTGGAGAAGTGAGCTCAACAAATCTCTAAAATTTTAATAGGATAATGGACATATCAGAGGCACTCAAGGCCCTTGTTGTCCTTCTTGTGAAACAAACTTTTAAGTGTATTTAATACCTCTGTCTATTACATTCCACTCCACTTCAATGGGAACGATTCCAGCTAAGAGAAGTTTGTTGGTTATAAGGGTGTGGAAACCTCTCCCTAGTAGACGCGTTTAAAAATCGTAAGACTGATGACGATACGTAAGGGCCAAAGTAGTGACTTCGGGCTAGTACAAATGGAATGGTATCAGAGGTAGACACCGGACGGTGTGCCAACGAGGACGCCCCTAAAGAGGGAGGATTGTGAGGTCCCACATTAGTTGAAGAGGGAAACGAAACATTCCATGTAAGGGTGCGGAAACCTCTCCCTAGTAGACGCGTTTTAAAACTGTTAGGCTGATGGTGATACGTGATGGGCCAAAGCGAACAATATCTGCTAGCTACATGAATATTGTGTACACATTATACACAAGAAGATTTAAACTTCAAAAAAAGAAGATTTCCTTCTATGACTGATATATGTCTATATAGATGACCAGGAAATGGCGAAGAGTCTAAATGTGGCTAAGCTAATGTGGTTACCATTGAGGGATGAACAGTAGAACATATGGCTAGAGTCATCACATGGGGTGTGTTCTCAGACTGATTAATAGCAATTGGTTTCGACTGTGACTGTACATGTTGATATACAAATTTTCCATACCATTCTAGAATGAACATCCTAAAAGAGACCCACTTACATATAAAACCAAGGAAAAATAGAAGCAATATATTAGAGTCATTTATGTATAGCACATGGTTCTGTTTTCTGACTTTATCATCTCTAGCATGTTCTCAGCTACCAATACTTCGGGAGGAGGGCCCAAAATTTGAGCTCGATTCCAAGCGAGCAAAATTGGAGAAAGAACATCGTTATCTAATCTAATTCCTCCTAAACTAACCCCTAAGCCCGAGCCCCCCTTGTGATAGATAGGAAATTCAAACAGTTCTACATGGATCCCGCTTAAAACTGTGGTAGATTCATGAGTACTAGCCTCACCTGAATCAAGTGCATAATCTAATATTAGTCCAGCTTCTTAATATGATATTCTGAGTACTTTCTAGATTTGCATCCTTTTCAATCTTGATGAAATTTTTTGCATATACTTCTGGAAGAAAAGTCAGGAAATTACTTTTTCATTTTAGAACTACAGAGAACAACTGCATATACAAGAAGTGTGAAAGGCAAGTGGAAAGGAAGAATGAACTTTCATCATATAGTTTCAATAATCAAAAGAATCAAGTTCCCTCATTTCGAAAAAGTTTACATTGTTTCTAGATTCTAATTCATTCTCTATACAATCTAATTCTACATTCTAATCTCTCTCGTTCATGAGTCATGCAAACTCCGAGTGAGATCGAGGAAATCGTCTACACTGCAAGGAACTGTGATGCCACCCATTGGATGATCATATCCAAACTCTTCTTCTGCTTGACTCAACAAATCTTGAAAAGAAGGCTGGTTCAAGTAAGATAGTGGAATGACAAAACGCTTCTTTTGTGCTTCACCAACATAAACTGTAAAGTAACCCTTTGGAACATCGACAGCCTTTGACGATGCTCCATTTCCTGTTGATGGAGATCGTTGAAGACTTTTCTTAGCGTGAACAATTCTAGGCAAACGGAAACCCATGTTGCAATATGTTCCAAGATAAATATGAGACCGTGGAAGGAATACCAAACTTGAAATTTCTTTGGAGAATCGGAATATGGAAAGACTCTTGTTGGTTGTGAATCCATATACATGACGTTTATATAGAAGAAAGACTTGGGTTACTCAAAGATCTAGACAAGACAAGAAGATGAGATTCAATGGTAGAGAGACATCAGGTCAAGACCTACCCACATGGATGTTACTTCCAAGCCATTATGAGATTTTCAAATTCATGTGATATAAGGTCATTCGGTATACCTTCTGCAGAACATCAGGGCCTACTTTTGTCGATGACAACTAGAGAAGTAAGTCGAATAAACCTCTAAGATTTTAAAAGGATCAGACATGTTTGAGGCATTGAAGCCCTTCTTGTCAAGCTCCATTTGCTGACTTATCCTCAATAACATGGTTTTTATTGGTAGTTTTGTCTTGGGAGATAAACAATTTTAGCTGTCATTACATGGTGAACAACCCTACAAGGATCCTACTAAAATATGTGGTAGGTTTATGAGTATTAGCCTCAGTTGAATCAAGTTCATAATCTAATATCAGTGCACCTTCTTGATAGAACACCATGAACACTATGCTAACCATAGTGATTAGTCTCTCAAGAATCCAATGATTCAAAGCTAATTGATTTTTCATATTTCATGGCAACCTTGAGCTAACAAATTCTGAGTTGTCTTAATGTTTTTCAACCTTGCTGAGATCTTGTGTAGATCATCTAAATAATCGTGTATTATAGGATGATTTCTTGAAGATTCAATATGAAACCTCCAAGGGAGCTTCCACTTCAAGTAAATGCAAAAGGATTATCATGTAGGATTACATGTAGCCATTTTAAGTAGTATAATCCAGTTTATGTTCATTCATAGAATAACACGAACACAGGACAAAAGTTTCAATTTAAAGAATCAAGTTCTCTCATTTCAAAAATGTTTACAGTTTACATTCTATACTATTCTAATCCTTTTTCTATACTACCAATTTCTAGATATCAATCCCTCTAGCTCATTTGTCTTTCAAACTTCGAGTGAGATCGAGGAAAAGGTCTTCACTGCAAGGAATTGTGATGCCACCCATTGGATGATCATATCCAAATTCATCTTCTGCTCGACTCAACAAATCTTGAAAAGTAGGCTGGTTCAAGTAAGATAGTGGAATGATAAAACGCTTCTTTTGTTCCTCACCAACGTAAACTGTAAAATACCCCTTTGGAACGTCAACAGTGGATGATCCATTTCCAGTTGATGAAGATCGTCGAAAACTTTGCTTAGCATGAACAATCCTAGGCAAACGGAATCCCATGTTATAGTATTTTCTGAAAGGAACTAGTGAGACTTTGAGAGAAGTCAAAAGTTGGAAATTTCTTTTGATAATCGGAGTATGGAAGAGTCTTGATAGTGAACCCAATTACATGACCTTTATATAGATGATCACATTGACAAGGCAGAAAGATGAGATTCAATGCTAGAGAGATATCTTCTCATAACCTATCACATGGGTGGGCCTTCCAAGCCTTTGTAAGAGTTCCAAATTCATGTGATCTATGGTCATTCTGTATACTCTGCAGAAAAACCATGGCCTACTTTTGTCTCCAAATAACAACTGGAGAAGTGAGTTGAGTAAACCTCTAAAATTTGATGAGATTAAAGACATAGAGGCACTCAAACCCTTGCTGTCCTTCTACTAGAACTAAACTTTAATTGCATTAGGTCACATGATCTATTAAACACGAGATCCAGAATGGCCCACGTAACTCATGAACTTGGAAGTATAGAGAACTATTAAATACAAAATTAACAATACATGATGAAGAGTCTACAAAATGTGCCTATGCTAATGTGGGTGCCACTGCAGAATGAACAGTGGAAACATATAGCAGGAATCATCACATGGGTTAGCTTTCAAATTGAGTAATAGAGAATTTGTTAGCATACATAGTCCACTACTATCCATAATGAACATCCTAAAAAGGACCCCACTTTCAGATAAAGATGGGAAAATATGGTGGCCATCTTCACTGTCATTAATGAATAGCACATGTTTCTGTTTTCTGGCTTAACATCCATAACATGGTTCTCATTGGTAGTGGTTACTGGTAGGTGTACAATTTCAGCTACTAATGTTTAGTTAACAACCCCACTAGGATCCCACATAAATCTGTGGTAGATTTATGAGTAATAAGCTCAGTCCAGCTTTTTTATTAGACATTATCAGTACTTTGATAATCATGATAATTAGGCTCTTAAGTGGGAATTCAATGAGTTTAAACATAATTTGGTTTCTATCTTTTTCAACCTTGCTGAGACCTTCTGAGATATTGAGCAAACTATCTTAAAAGTTTTGCACTATAGGATAGATCATTAAGAGAGCTATGAACAATGTAGAACAATTTCAATTCAAAGAATCAAGTTCTCTCACTCCAAAAAGTATATACAGTTTAATCATTTGTCTATACAATCTAATTCTAGATACTAATCTCTCTGGTTCATGAGTCATTCAAACTCCGAGTGAGTTCGAGGAAATCGTCTTCACTGCAAGGAATTGTAATGCCACCCATTGGATGATTATATCCAAATTCTTCCTCTGCTTGACTCAACAAATCTTGAAAAGAAGGCTGGTTCAAGTAAGATAGTGGAATGACAAAACGTTTCTTTTGTGCTTCACCAACATAAACTGTAAAGTAGCCCTTTGGAACATCGACAGCCTTTGGAGATGCTCCGTTCCCTGTCGATGAAGATCGCTGAAGACTTTGCTTAGTACTAACAATTCTAGGCAGACGGAAACCCATGTTTCAAATATGCTCCAAAAATAACTTGGAAATTTCTTTTGCGAATTGGAATATGGAGAGACTCTTGTTGGCTGTGAACCCAAATGACAACCTTTATATAGACGAGAGCTAAGGTCAATCAAAGATAGAGATTAGAGATAAGGAAGGAAGATGAGATTCAATGGTGAAGAGACACTATCTTATGACCAATCACATGGGTTTGTCTTCCTAGCCTTATACAGAAACATCATGACCTACTTTTGTCTCCCAAAAACAACTGGAGAAGTTAGCTCAACAAATCTCTAAAATTTTAATAGGATAATGGACATATCAGAGGCACTCAAGGCCCTTGTTGTCCTTCTTGTGAAGCAAACTTTTAAGTGTATTTAATAGCTCTTCTATTACATTTCACTTCAATGGGAACGATTCCAGCCAAGAGAACTTTGTTGGTTATAAGGTGTGAAAGTCTCTCCCTAATAGACGCGTTTTAAAATTGTTAGGCTGATGGTGATCCATAACGGGTCAAAGCAGACAATATCTGCTAGCTACATGAATGTTGTGTATAAGAAGATTTCCTTCTATGACTGATATATGTCTACACTACATAGATGACCAGGAAATGGTGAAGAGTCTACTAAATGTGGCTAAAGCTAATGTGGTTACCATTGTGGTTACCATTGTGGGATGAACGGTAGAGCATATGGCTAGAATCATCACATGGGGTGTGTTCTCAGACTGATTAATAGCAAGTGGTTGCGACTGTGACTGTACATGTTGGTATACAAATTTTCCATACCATTCTAGAATGAACATCCTGAAAAGGACCCCACTTACATATAAAACCAAGGAAAAATAGTAGCAGTATATTAGAGTCATTTATGTATAGCACATGGTTCTGTTTTCTGACTTTATCATCTCTAGCATGTTCTCAGCTACCAATACTTCGGGAGGAGGGCCCAAAATTTGAGCTCGATTCCAAGCAAGCAAAATTGAAGAAAGAACATCGTTATCTAATCTAATTGCTCCTAAACTAACCCCTAAGCCCGAGGCCCCCTTGTGATAGATAGGAAATTCAAACAGCCCTACATGGATCCCGCTTAAAACTGTGGTAGTTTCATGAGTACTAGCCTCACCTGAATCAAGTGCATAATCTACATTAGTCCAGCTTCTTAATATGATATTCTGAGTACTTTCTAGATTTGCATCCTTTTCAATCTTGATGAAATTTTTTGCATATACTTCTGGAAGAAAAGTCAGGAAATTACTTTTTCATTTTAGAACTACAGAGAACCACTGCATATACAAGAAGTGTGAAGGGCAAGAGGAAAGGAAGAATGAACTTTCATCATATTTGTTTCAATAATCAAAAGAATCAAGTTCCTTCGTTTCAAAAAAGTTTACACTGTTTCTAGATTCTAATTCATTTTCTATACAATCTAGTTCTAGATTCTAATCTCTCTCGTTCATGAGTCATGCAAACTCCAAGTGAGATCGAGGAAATCGTCTACACTGCAAGGAACTGTGATGCCACCCATTGGATGATCATATCCAAATTCTTCTTCTGCTTGACTCAACAAATCTTGAAAAGAAGGCTGGTTCAAGTAAGATAATGGAATGACAAAACGCTTCTTTTGTGCTTCACCAACATAAACCGTAAAGTAGCCCTTTGGAACATCGACAACCTTTGACGATGCTCCATTTCCTGTTGATGAAGATCGTTGAAGACTTTTCTTAGCATGAACAATTCTAGGCAAACGGAAACCCATGTTGCAATATGTTCCAAGATAAATATGAGACCGTGAAAGGAATACCAAACTTGAAATTTCTTCGGAGAATCGGAATATGGAAAGACTCTTGTTGGTTGTGAATTCATATACATGACGTTTATATAGAAGAAAGACTTGGGTTACTCAAAGATCTAGATAAGACAAGAAGATGAGATTCAATGGTAGAGAGACATCAGGTCAAGACCTACCCACATGGATGTTACTTCCAAGCCATTATGAGATTTTCAAATTCATGTGATATAAGGTCATTCTGTATACCTTCTGCAGAACATCATGGCCTACTTTTGTCGATGACAACTAGAGAAGTAAGTTGAATAAACCTCTAAGATTTTAAAAGGATCAGACATATTTGAGGCATTGAAGCCCTTCTTGTCAAGCTCTATTTGCTGACTTATCCTCAATAACATGGTTTTTATTGGTAGTTTGGTCTTGGTAGATAAACAATTTTAGCTGTCATTACATGGTGAACAACCCTACATGGATCCTACTTAAATATGTGGTAGGTTTATGAGTATTAGCCTCAGTTGAATCAAGTTCATAATCTAATATCAGTGCACCTTCTTGATAGAACACCATGAACACTATGCTAACCATAGTGATTAGTCTCTCAAGAATCCAATGATTCAAAGCTAATTGATTTTTCATATTTCATGGCAACCTTGAGCTAACAAATTCTGAGTTGTCTTTATGTTTTTCAACCTTGCTGAGATCTTGTGTAGATCATCTAAATAATCGTGTATTATAGGATAATTTCTTGAAGATTCAATATGAAACTTCCAAGGGAGCTTCCACTTCAAGTAAATGCAAAAGGATTATCATGTAGGACTACATGTAGCTATTTTAAGTAGTATAATCCAGTTTATGTAGGTTTTTTTAGCAAATAACACCATCCAAGCAGTTTCATCATCAAATTTTGTTCATTTATAGAATAACGAACACAGGACAAAAGTTTCAATTTAAAGAATCAAGTTCTCTCATTTCAAAAATGTTTACAGTCTACATTCTGTACTATTCTAATCCTTTTTCTATACTACCAATTTCTAGATATCAATTCCTCTAGCTCATGAGTCTTTCAAACTTCGAGTGAGATCAAGGAAAAGGTCTTCACTGCATGGAATTGTGATGCCACCCATTGGATGATCATATCCAAATTCATCTTCTGATTGACTCAACAAATCTTGAAAAGAAGGCTGGTTCAAGTAAGATAGTGGAATGACGAATCGCTTCTTTTGTACCTCACCAACGTAAACTGTAAAGTACCCCTTTGGAATGTCAACAGTGGATGATCCATTTCCAGTTGATGAAGATCGTCGAAAACTTTGCTTAGCATGAACAATCCTAGGCAAACGGAATCCCATGTTATAGTATTTTCTGAAAGGAACTAGTGAGACTTTGAGAGAAGTCAAAAGTTGGAAATTTCTTTTGATAATCGGAGTATGGAAGAGTCTTGTTGATTGTGAATCCAATTACATGACCTTTATATNCAGAAAGATGAGATTCAATGCTAGAGAGATATCTTCTCATAACCTATCACATGGGTGGGCCTTCCAAGCCTTTGTAAGAGTTCCAAATTCATGTGATCNGAGAGTTCCAAATTCATGTGATATATGGTCATTCTGTATACTCCGCATAGAAACCATGGCCTACTTTTGTCTCCAAATAACAACCCGAGAAGTGAGCGAGTAAACCTCTAAAATTTTCTCTAAAGGTTTTTTTCTCAAAAACAGGGGTAGAGAATGTGAGATCAATCGTTATTCCACCAGCGTTCCAAATTCGAGCTTATTGACTTGCTCAAGGGCAAGAATAAGTATCGCACAATCACTTTACAAGTCCTGAAAAAGTGCACTAGTGACACTAGGCATCACGACACAACGGTACTCAATCTGATAGCCAAATAATCTACCTTCCTTGATCTTGAATACTCTGTATAAACTTACAAAAGAAGGTTCCCAGCAAAGAATATGATATGGCTTCAAGACAAAGTAATATGTCTATATACATAGATGGACTAATATAGAGGAAAGCCTATGAAATAACTAGGTTCTGTGGGAGCCAGTTTGGTCTGAACAGAAGCATCACATGGACCTGCCTTCTAACTCTTTATAGAGAGTTGGGTAGTGATTGAGATTGTATATCTGTTCTCACGCGTATTGTTCATAATTGTTCAGGAATGATCATCCTAGAAAGCCCACCACTTTCATTAATGTAGGAGAAAATAGTATCACTGTACCAGTCATTTATGCATTCCACATGCTTCTGTTTTCTAAGTTTTCGTCTATAACTTTGGTTCTGATTGGCAGTGTATTTTAGTTGGTGTACTAAATTAGCTTTCATTGCTTGGTGAGCAACTTACAAGGGATCCCCAACAAGAATTAAATATGTGGGAAGGAATCTAGAGTACATTCTTTTGTTTTAACCCCTCTTGAATTCCAAAGCATAATCTGGTGTTTTGTTTGTTCTGTTTTTCAAAAGACATCATCAATAAATTGCTAATCATAGTAATAAATGCAATAATGGTAAAAAGAAAACAAAAAGAAAGGAAAAAAAGAAGAACATTGTCCAAATGATATCATTTACACGGTATCTGTTACGAAAGAAACATAAATGTACAATATTCTAAAAGAATGAGTTTGATTTCAAAAGTGTTTATGCCCTTCTCAGTCTATGTTGTATTGTATTTTATTCTATTCCTTCCATTGTACCATCTATTTCTAAACTCTATTCTTATGGCTCATGGCTCATGGCTCACTAAAACTACGATTAAGATTAACAAAATCGTCTTCATTGCAGGGAATTGTGATGCCACCCATTGGATGATCGTATCCAAATTCTTCTTCAGCTTGACTCAACAAATCTTGGAACAAAGGTTGGTTCAAGTAAGATAGCGGGATGACAAAATGCTTCTTTTGTCCTTCTCCGACATAGACTGTAAAGTACCCTTTTGGAACATCTAGATACTTTGGAGAGGCTCCATTTCCTGATGATGTAGAACGTCGAAGACTCGGCTTAGCATGAATAATACTAGGCAACCGGAACCCCATGGTATGGTATTTTTCCTTAAAGGATTGTCGAAGGAGATTTCTTGTGAAGTGGGAATGTGGAAGACTTGCTTGTGAACCCAACTACATGACTTTATATAAATGGAGGGTGAGATTTCTTGGAGTTAGAAATATCGACAAGGCAGAAGGTTGCATTCAATGAAGAAAGAAACTAGATGAAGAACAATCACATGGTTTTGTCTTTCAAGACACAACAAGAATTTCAAGTTCACGAGTTACATGGGCCATTCTGGATCCTTATGCAGAAACATCATAGCTGGCCAACTTTTGATTATGCAGTACAACTAAGGAAATTTCAGTAGAATCATAGACATATTAGAGGCACATAATGCTTTGTTGTCCTCCTGGTGAGATGATAATTGATAGAGACTAGGCAGTTGACACAATATTTAACTGCACTACATAGCCATGTCTTACAATTCTTCCTCATGAAGGATTTCAACTAAAATAGGAACTTTGTTGGTTGTTGATAGTTTCAGAGCTCAGAAAAGCCATACGAACAGGTACCGTCATACATCAGAAACATGTAAGTACAAGAAAATACTTCATAATAAATATTGAATCTCGAACTCTCACGATACTACTTGAGTTATCGTACAAAAACGTTTTTAAAAATAAAGAAGTACAGAGTTACTCACTGAGCAAATATTACTACATTGAAGCAAATGGAATGCTATAGGTATTACATGGATGGTGAATAGTACACTATTTAACCGAACGTATAAATCGATAAGAAAAAACTACAGCGTCAAAAAAAATTATGAAATGAGAGCTCCTTGCCTTGAAAGATCAGACTATTATCAAGAAATCAAATGAAGAGAGAATCTCTGTCAAACACTTAGATTACAGTAAAATTGCATCCATTAACAATTTCCTTATGCAGAGAAACATTTTCTAGACTTCCCATGGAAGGAAACAAAAAGTTGGAGCAAATTGAAAAGAAAAAGAGTGCATGGATCTGAGCATGCCTAATATCCCTGATCTAAAAGGTTAGTGCCTCTCATGGCCTATATTTAACTGAGAAATGAGATTGGTGAAGATATCTTCTTTGCACTGAATGGTAAGGCCACCCATAGGGTGATAATAACCAAATTCTTCTTCAGCTTGACTAAGCAAGTCCTGAAAACATGGTTGGTTCAAGTAAGTTACAGGGATGACAAAACGCTTCTTTTGGATCTCTCCAACATATACCGCACAGTAGCCCTTTGGAACTACTGTAACTCCTTCCTTTGTTGAGGTTGACGGTCGTCGAAGAAGCTGAAGAAGTCTCATGTTTTTATTCGGATACAATAAATGGGAGACCCAAACAAATTACTAGAATATCTCAACACACCTTGAGATAAGAATAAAATGAAGACTGGTGTTGCTTATGAACTCAATCTAATATGGTATTTATAGACGATGAAAGGAGGTGTGAGAAATCGAGCCTTCGAGAAAATAGTAATAGAAATCTTTGGATAAGGCTTTGTAGCAGACAAGAACGCATGAAGTATCATATGGTTTTGTACACTAAATAAAGAACATCAAGCTAGTGATGTTGGTAGACAATATTGTGTAATCTTTTCAGGGAAAGGATTTAGAGAAGATCATATTGTAGTGTTTGCCAGATCTCCTGCTTCCTTTTTTAAACAAAATATAAACTTTTCATTGATTATTGGCAAAAAAAGAACCTTCAAAACCAGAAATCAAGACTTTCCAATTCACTAACGTAATAGTAAGAAGATAAACTAGAAAGAATACCAATGAGAAGCTCTGAATTTTTCAGTAATTTTTCAGAAATGAAGTTAAAGTACAAGGGAAGCTCAAATAAGTAAAACAGCTCTCAACCTTCATGTGCACACACATGTTTGAAGGAACATCATAGGGTAGATATTAAGAAATCATGTTGGCAAGAAGAATGGGCTGAGAAAAGTGGCATGATAAGTTACATAGATATCAACTTTATGTTCAATATTAATATGTATATCTAACTGCACCTTGGTTAGGCCAAAGGCCAAGAGGTGGCGATAGATTGTAGAAGTAATATGGTACCTCAGTCTCCTCCTGCCTGTGACGATGCACTAGACTGGCCCTTGGAACTTTCTGAAGTCATCATTAGGTGCGGGTCGCTCATTATATCCTGCATTGAACCGTTTCCAATGATTATTAACTATTGACAACTTTTGGTCCTTGAACTTGCATGTACAAACAAATTTATTCCCGAACTTCTTTCCAAAAGCTAGGAAACAGAAACAAGAACGTTATCGAACAGTTCTACTTTATTTTGCGACTAAATTATGAAACATATGAATGTTATGAAATGATGTCTAAATTTTCAAAAACCAAATTGAAAGCTATACACTACCCAACAACAATTAAAATTTTGCATACTAACCTGCTCCATTGAGGCATTGCTAAAACCGCTCAAAGATCCACTAATGGCCCATGACACCATGTGCTCCATATTCTTCTCACCAAATTCTCTCAAGTTGTTAAGTTCTGGCAGCACAACACTGCAAAGATCTGGTCTGTCTTTTCGTCTAAGTTCTGCACATTGAAGTGCTAATTTAGCAAAGATAAGTGCTTGTTCCACTGGCCAATCAGTCACAGCTGGATCCAGAAACTCCTGAAAAGTCCCCTTCTCAATAGAGCAAGCGACCTGGTGAGCCAACCCCATGGGCGGCTTGGCTGTAATTAGTTGAAGCAACATGATACCTAGTGAATACACATCAGATTTAACCCCAAGCATTCCAGTTTGTTGATACTCAGGGTCTATATAGCAGAAAGTTCCAGCGGCCGAAGTCATGCAGCATTGTGTTACATTCTCGGCCACAGCAGGTAAAAGCCTAGCCAAACCGACGTCGCTTATCTTGCAAACATAGCTGTGGTCCAGCAATATGTTAGCTGGCTTGAGGTCACGGTGCACTAATGGCTCTGGCTTTGTCTGGTGGAGAAACAGAAGGCCAGTAGCAATCTCAGCAGCAATTCGAAACCTCAATTGCCAAGGAATAACAGGGGTGTTCCCCTTTCGGAAGAGTCGATCCTCCAAACTTCCGTTGGACATGTACTCGTACACTAGAATGCCATATTCCGGGCATGCTCCTAGAAGAAGTACCATGTTGGGATGCCTTATGCAACTCAATATATCAATCTGCATTTACAATATCCAACTAAATCATTTGCTCTTAAAAAATGATCCCAAAGTTGTTTTAAGTTCCTTAAGTTCCTCACCTCCTGCTGAAACTGACTCCTCCCTTGAGATGCATCAGGACGCAAAACCTTGACTGCAACCGATGTGTGATCAAGACGACAACGAAAGACAGGTCCATAACCTCCCTCTCCTATCTTCCGAGATGGTGCAAAACGTTCCGTTGCCGATTCAACCTCCTCAATTGAATATAACCTGTATCTGATGTCACTTTGTGCAATATTTTTCAATGCTCTCTGCATTTCCTCTGCTTCTTTAAGTGCTTTCATCTCTAGATTTGCTCTTTTATGTGATTCTAACTCTGCAATTCTCTTAGCTGCATCAGCTGCTTCCACTGCTGCTCTGCATCTCGCTCTCTCCTGATCTGCAATAGCTATTGCTGCTTCTTGAGCAAGTCGTGCCTCTTCTAGTTTTTGTTGTTCTTCAAGTCTCCAATCATTCAGTTCCATTGCCTATGGGAAAATTTATGATATAACTGAAAGATTGATTCTTGACATTCAAAAAATGACTTAAATCTGGACATATATAAACCTTTTGCTTTGCTGTTAGTGCTTCTTTACATGCTGTACTGTACATCTCCATAGTTTGTTTAAGCTCTAGCTTCAACCTCTTCATTTCAAGTTCTGCTTCATCCTGTGAGATGTAATTGAAAATATCAAGAACTAGCATCATATAATATAGTCAATACAAGTAAAGATAATATATGCTGACCAAGTTCTGAGATGACCAGGAACATGGTGTCCTGCAGCTCTCATCTGAAACTGATGAGAAATCATTGAGATTATTGAGGTCTGTCCATTTTGGTTGAAATGGTAGAGATGTAAAGCTACTCTCTGAACTGGTTGAAAATCGCGAGGGAGCTGAATCAGAGTAGTCGAATGCAACAGAAGTACGATCCATGCTTGGTCTGCCAGAGCTTATAAAGGATATGTCGGATTCTGTCTCAAAGAACCCTCCGCTACATTTCGTGATAGAAATTCTCTCTCCTCCGTGAGAGATAGGTGACCTATTCCAATTAGAGAGAAAGTCTATGCACATCTTACAACTTCCAAAATATAACCCGCAAGCTCTAGTTTAGCACAACTTACTTGACTAATTCATCTTGAATGGTGCGAGGCTTGAACGATGCCCTATCTGCATACGAAAGAAGAATTAATACAAGTCCCATTGACCCAAACTCCTTAAAAATGTAAATCATTCATCTGCGTTTAGTCCTTAAATTAGTTGTTTTGGGTTGTGCTGATGGGAAAAAACTCAAATTATCATATAGAACTATCCAAAGAACAAATTTGAAAACTTGCCACAATAAAACTTCTTCATATACCATACACAAAATGCTTGGAATTGAGTTCAGCACGAAGAACAAACCTCTTAGAAGAAACTTATGTCGAGGAGTGATTGCTCCCTGTACAATCGGCTTGGATAATTTCTGTAAATGGTCATGTAGAGGAGAAAAAGAGGGAGCTGAGCGAGACGCATTTCTCACTGATGACACCTTCCCCTTTGAGATGACATACACAGTGCAGAAATCTGGTGCCCCTTTCGACACGCTACCTCCCACGCTCGATGTCTTGAACCTACTATAAAAATCACCAATTCCCATCATAAGCCTTTGGAGAAACTGGAGATGGGAGAATTCACATTCTTCCATAATGATTCGAGGAATGTAAAATTCTAATGACCTGTTCGGAATGACTGTTCATGCGCCAAAATTGTGTTTCGTATTGAAAAAGTCATTCCAAACCAACCCTAAACCAAAGACGAATCAATGAAAATGACTACCTAATAAATCCATGTTTCGTAGGAACCCCGAGCACCAAGTTATCAATCGCAGCGTACGAGACGTATTCATTTAATGCTTTTACCACATCGGTGTCTTCCAATATAACATCAAGGCATTGAATCTACGCAATCAACAAAAAGAAAAAACCCTAGTTCATTTCATATCCCAAAAATCACAATAAAAAAATGCAGTGATGAACAAAAGCTTACATCCTTGCGAGTACAATAGCAATGGAAGGTAAGAAAAATGTCCCTCGTCTGAATCTCGAGCTGCTGTTTCCGAGGAGTATCAGCAGAGAAATCGCCATCACTATTACAAATAATGGGTTCCCCAATCAAAGAAGCAGCCGCACTGGAAGGTCTCTGAACCACATGGATTAATACCACATTTTGGCCCCTTCCGAGCAGATGCTCGGCGGCCCATCTGATAGCATTTTGGCTTCCTTTCTCCCTGTTAATAGCAATAGCCACCAACCCATGTCCCCCTCCGCCTGCTCCTCCCTTCTTGCCGCCATTAACACCGTTTCCTTTCTGTAGCCACATTGTTTGAAATTTTTCTCAGCAATTGATTTGATTACTATATATCCACTGCTGCCTTTTGGTATGCATACATATACACATATACATGAAGAGAGAGAAGTTCGATGATATTACTTACTTGGAATCGGCCTCATTTTGGAAGGGAGGCCTGAAATTTTTCAGTGCAGGGCGCAAATTTAGGATTTGATCGAGTGCAAGGAAGATTGGTTGAAGTTTTTAGTCAATCTCTCTTTCAAATCATTCCTTTTCGAACCCTAAAATAGAAAATGGGGTCAATTTTTCTAGTTTTGGCATCCATTGTTGGATTGGTTTGCCGCGAAATTTGAAGCTGTTCTTGGAAGAGACGGGGAGAGGACGTTTTGTGGTTTCGTCTTCGTGTTCTTCAAACAAAATGTCGTCGATATTTTTTTAATTCATAATTTTATTACACATCAAATTAAAAGTTTAAATTTCATTATATATAAATTCTATTAAACATATTCCAATTTTATTCTTAGAATTTTATTTTGCGTATAAGTTTCAAAATATTATATTTTTATTCTTATAGTTTCAATTAATTTGGTCCTTAAATTTAATATTTACATTTTTTACTAACTTTTAATTAAAAAATTAAAATAATCCTTATATGAATTTTTAAAATTATTTTTATCTAATTAAATTCATAATTCAGGAATAATAAGGTGAAATTTTAAAATTTAAAGACCAAATAGAAAATTTAATTTTACTATTTGTAATTTAACCAAAAAATAATAATAATAATCGTTTTGACTTTTATTTTAATGTTAGTTTTCATAATTTAAATTTTAGTCCATAAATTTAGAACATCGACTAGTCTGAATTGTAACATCCCAAACCCACCCCTAATAAGTATTATCTGTTTTAGCCCGTTACGTAGCGTGATCAACCTCAAGGTTTTAAAACGTTGTACGTTGTCCGCTAGTGAGAGGTTTACACACGCTTACAAGAAATGTTTTGTTCCATTTTCCCACCGACGTGGGATCTCACATGAATGCAACTAATTCAAAAAACACAAAAACAAATTTTTAACTACTATGTGTCTTGAAAAACATCCCTAAAAAGTGGATAACAACATCTCCTTGGTCGAGGCTCGACTCTTTCTCTAGAGCCCTACAAAGTACACTCTTTGTTTGACATTTGAATCACCTTTGACTACACCTTTAAGACTCACAACTTCTATCACTTGGATGCATTCTTCTTTGGAGCTCTCAAACAGTCTCTTCTTAAACAAGGCTTGACTCTTTCTCTGGGGCCCTCAAACAAAGTACACCCTTTGTTCGACATTTGAGTCACCTGTGACTACACCTTCGAATCTCACAACTTCTTTGTTCGACACCTGAAAAGCCTATTGACATGGCTAAGTTAAAGGCATAACTTTGATACCATGTTATGAATCACGAACCTCCACAATTAAAATAGACGTTACATAAGAGTTTGATTACCATCACCCATTTGAGTGGCCTCACGTTCCACTACAAAGATGATATTTTCACTGAACAAATTCAACATGAACTTGCAATCATAGGTGAAAATAAGGATTTACAACCCCTAACAAATTCGACATTATTAAGTTATCCTAACAATGATCGTATAACATAAATGCAGAAAAATGTTGTCTGTGGTTTGCATACGCCATCATCTATACATGACATGAGATTCTTGTTTTACCTGAAAAATGATTAATAATAAAGAGATGAACGTTTAATAAAATTTAGTAAGTGACCACAATACTGGAGTTGAGAAATGTGAACACATGCAACTATTGTTTTATGTTTTATGTTTTATGGGACCGAAAAAGTTGTCTATAGCCTTAGGTTAAAATTTTTATTTTTGAATTGGTTTGGATGCATAGTACTCCTCTATATACAATCCACACACATGCACGTAGACTCATTAGGTGAATACCCCATTTTAGTAAACCCTAGGCCTATGTATAGTCTTACGACCTCTCACGCAATCAAATCATGGGAAGAAATAGGACTCGAACTATGAAGCTAACATACATATCATGACATTTCTGACATACTTTATAACATGGTCATATCATTATGGTCATAAGATTTACATGCATGTAAGTTCGACACATCACATAAACCATACATAGTCATAACAATATCATATAACACGTAATAGCTTCCACAAAATATGTGTTAATAATGCAACACAACAATTTCATCTAACCAGCTCATAAGCGTTCTAACAATGAGTCCACTTACCCTTTTAGGCTCAACTTGGTGTTCCTAAGCTCACTCTAGTAACATTAGTATTCTCATAAATATTTTATTCAACCAAAGGAAGATACGTATCGCCATCAGCCTAACGATTTTAAAACGCGTCTAATATGGAGAGGTTTTCTAACCTTATAAGAAATGTTTTGTTCCCCTCTCCAATCGATATGAGATCTCACAATCCACCCCCTTGGGGGCCTAGCATCCTCACTGGTACACCGCCTAGTATTTGACTCTGATACCATTTGTAATAGCTCAAGCCCACCGCTAGCAAATATTGTCCGCTTTGGCCCGTTACGTATCGCCCTGAGCCTCACAGTTTTAAAACGCGTCTACTAGGGAGAGGTTTCCACACCTTTATAAGGAATGCTTCATTTCCCTCTACAACCAATGTGGAATCTCACAATCCACCTCCTTGGGGACCTAGCATCCTCGCTGGCACACCACCCGATGTCTAGCTCTGATACCATTTGTAACAGCTCAAGTCCACCGCTAGCAGATATTGTCCGCTTTTTGGCGTCAGCCGCACAGTTTTAAATGCATCTACTAGGGAGAGGTTTCCACACCTTTATAAGAAATGCTACGCTCCCCTCTCCAACTAACCTGAGATCTCACAGAATCTATAATATATACTTGGTTGGGCATCATCCGAATCCATTTACTTAGGTGGTTCATGTCGAACAGATTTCTAGAGCTACACAAAAGTAGAAACAAGACTATCAAATGGGAAATAGTATAGCTTTTTACATTCAGTGAACTTGCGTTAAAAAGACAGATACAGTCCAAGACATATGCCACCAATGACAGTATCATCCAAAAAAGTAGCTCATGTGCTGAAGCTCATATAAAATGCTGCCACTGTATTTCTCAGGGTATCAACGGGGTTAGTGCTTGCATTCTTCTGTGAAAAAGACAGGACTTATCAGTATTTGGAAGACAAAACCATGTGCATAAGCACTCATTTCTTGCTATCATTCAAAGATTTCTGGCCACTGGTTTCATACCCTTTTGATAGCACTCTCTCTATATATATACCTATTGGATAGCCTATACAAACAGCACAAAATCTACTGATTCCCTTCTCTTTCCTAAAGAACATTGAAACATTCTTCTATCGATGGGACTTCGTCGTCTTCTTAGGCGACCTTCTACGACAGGAAACCAGAGAGTTTCGGCCGTTCCTAAGGGCTATTGTGCAGTCTATGTTGGAGAGAATCAAAAGAAACGGTTCGTGATTCCAGTTACGTACTTGAATCAACCATGTTTTCAAGACTTGCTTAGTCAAGCTACTGAAGAATTTGAATATTATCATCCAATGGGTGGACTCACATTTCATTGCAGAGATGATATCTTTATTGATTTGATATCTCACTTGAATGAACAACTATGAGAGACCATACCAATACCAACAAGTTTATGGAGTAAAATTTTGATCTTGGAAAATAGGCATCACAAATTTCATGTAAATTCTATCAGTTTTTCTCTTTAACTCCAAACTTTGGACATCCATCACTTGACTGAATGTATTGCATATCTATGTTTTTCATATAGAAATCTGATGCCATCTCTAAAGGGAATTTGAAACCTGAGAATCATATTTCTTCTATTTGAAGTGGAGTATGAAACTGAAAGAAGAAAATGAAGGGTTGAATGGAGTTCTTTTTGTACTCCGACCATAGTCTTTAAGAGAAAGCTTGAACCACAACCATCCAATCTTCATACACGTGGTCAATAGCAAGTTGAGTCGAAGTTCTGACTCGAGACTTTACTTTAGCTTCTAGAGATGTAGGCTTGCTTTGAGTCTTTTCTCTCTTAGCACAGCTATGATGTAACAAACCAAGCCCACCTGATATGAACTAAGAGATATCAATCATCCAATATACTTCAATGAAGATGTGAAAAAAAAGTTGTCAAAATTATCAAAAGATGTTTCAATTCATGCTACGTTGAAGAAGAATGAAGTTTGATTGTTATAAATTTTGGGTGGGTTACAATTTAGAGTAATTTAGAGTTATTGTATTTTAAGACTTCTTATTTACTTTAGGTTACATTTACATAATGGCTAATTATGGCCATAAAGTATGAATGTTACAACTCTTGAAATGCTTCTAATAGTTTCATTTTTTAGGCTATAAAAGGTCATATTGTATTTGTAAGTAGACTTGGAAAATAGAGTAAAAGAAGCATTTGTGCTTTTCTTTAGCCAATGGCTACGTTTCTTTGCAATTCTATGTAGTTTAGGTTGCATGTAGAATCATTCAAGCTCGACATGATCAATCTTGCTTGTGGAGTGATTCGAATCTCAATCAAGTGTTCTTGCCTTGAGATATTTGATCAACTAGAATCATTCAAGCTCGGCATGATCAATCTTGCTTGTGGAGTGATTCGAATCTCAAACAAGTGTTCTTGCTTTGAGATAATATTGTCCTCAAATATTGTCCTCTTTGGACTTTCCCTTTTGGGCTTCCCCTCAAGGTTTGTTAAAACGTGCCTGCTAAGGAGAGATTTCCACACCCTTATAAAGAATGTTTCATTCTCCTCCCCAACTAATGTGGGATCTCACAATCCACCCCCTTCGGTACCAAGTGCCCTTGCTGACACTTGTTTCCTTCTCAATCGATGTAGGACCCCCCAATCCACCCCCCTTCGGAGCCCAACGTCCTTCCTAGCTCACCACCTCGTGTCCACCCCCTTTCGGGGCTCAACCTCCTCATTGGCACATCGTCCGCTGTCTAGCTCTGATACCATTTGTAACAACCCAAGCCCACCCCTAGTAGATAATGTCCTCTTTAGGCTTTCCCTTTCGGGCTTCTCCTCGAGGTTTTTAAAACGCGTTTGCTAAGTAGAGGTTTCCACACCCTTATAAAGAATGTTTTGTTCCCCTCTAGAACCGATATGAGATCTTACAATCCGCCCCCCTTCAAGGCTCAGTGTCCTCGCTGGCACTTGTTCCTCTCTCCAATCGATGTGGGATCTCACAATCCACCACCCTTGGGGGCCCAGCATCATCTTGGCACACCGCCCCGTGTCTACCTCTGACACCATTTGTAGCAGCCCAAACCCACCGCTAGAAGATATTGTCCTCTTTGGGCTTTGCTTTTTGAACTTCCCCTCAAGGTTTTCAAAACGCGTCTCCTAGAGAGAGATTTCCACACCCTTATAAAAAAAATGTTTCGTTCCCCTCTCTACCCGACGTGAGATCTCACACTAGAAAAACTAGATTATAGAATGTGTTACGAGCTCTCTCATATTCTATCCTAACATTATCAGGTCTCGTGTCACGTGGAAAACCTATTTGCTTTTTTATAGTTGTAGATACTCTTACCTCTTGTTTACCCACCAATTTATATGCAGAAATAAAGGAAATAGGCAGAATTCCAGTTTTGAAATTTGAAGTTTGAACATATCATAAGATTTATAATACATGAAAATAACAGGTTTGTCATTTCATTCAAATCTAAATGATCCTCCATTAGCTGCAAGTGTTCTTCCCAAGTTCCCATAACGCTAATAGATAGGCCTAAGCTTTGGATCAACTTATCCCATATTTTTGCAGAAGGAACTACTATGGAAGATTGGACTATTCATGACTCTGTAAAATGAAGTACATGCTATGTTTCTCAGTTCAAAAATGGTAACCGGAGTCAGCGGTGTTATCGGCCTTTATTCGAGGCCATAAGGAGTGTTTTCGATCTAACTATGTCTAGCCAAATGCTGGAAGAAAATCTCTTCTGTACAAGAGAAAGTAAGGCCACCCATTGGATGATCATATCCAAACTCTTCTTCGGCCAGACTCAACAAGCTATGAAAGGAAGGATTGTTCAAATATGCAACAGGGACCAAAAATCTCTTCTTTTCACTCTCTCCAACATATACAGCCAAGTGACCTTTCGGCACGACCGCAGTCCTTGACGACTGACGAATACGCCTCAGAAAGTGCTTGGCGTTTACAATTCTTGGCAAAAGGATACCCATTTTTGGTCAAAGGAATTTGGTTGGTGGTGGTAAATGGTAGCTTCTGTGATGGGAATTGGTGTTCTTGGAATTGTGTGTGTATATATAAAGAAAAGAGGAGTTGTGAGTTCCAACCTGAAAACCAATAGCCTTTTTGTAGTGAAAGAACAGCCACAATGGATTGAGTTTTGGGTCATAATCCAAAAGGATCACATGGCTCTGTCCCCCAACAAAGAGCCATGGTGAACTTCATTTCCTGTTGCTAATCTCTTTTATCACAAACCATGAGGACCTACACTTCTCAGTCAAACAAATTATTTTTTGGCCATCATCACATTCATAGATTGTGGATCATTTGATAAAAAATAAAGGAGAGAGAATCATTTCAAGAGACCAATAAGCAAAGTCATATGGCAGATAATCTTTTTAAAAACGTAAATCAAAAACGATAGATTGTCGATGATCTCGACCAAATATGCATGTGCATGCTACAAGATCTTGGAACTTTGGATCCTAGCCAACAAATACATTATCATCAAATGTCTCATGTTTATATCTAAACCATTGGCCATATGAAGATTATAGGAACTTGGCCCTGAATTTGATGGGGTCATAGGTCAAGTAGTTGAAATAGCAAATAGACCAAACAATTTATTTCTGTATTTTCCTCTTTTTTTAGAAAATGGAAA